>NW_015505627.1:713478-714233 GCF_001515645.1 Sinocyclocheilus grahami
GTTTGTTCTTTTCTGTCAACGAATTCCACTGTATGCAGCCAGTGCTTCCCATCCCATCCCATTATATCTCTCTAAGGTTCAAACCATTTGTAGTGTTATATCTTTTAAGTTTTTATTATGCAAAATCTGACTTCAGTTTACAAGCAATACAAGTAACAGACACACACATTTTATTTGCACTTTTTAGTATGTTATTGTAGCTCGAGCATTCAAGCACCTTGTTTCTCTTTGTTAAACTTGAATATTAATTTTTTTCTGGCATTGTCATGTGATGCTATTTTATTTTATTTATTGTTTTTATTTATTTTATTTAAATGTATGTGTGTGTACTTCTAACATGTTTGGTTGGTAAAATAAATGTTGTAAATTCAAAGCAGAGCGTCTTCCGTGTCTGGAATGGATGTATTCTTGAGTCTATAAGGTAACAATAATATAATAAGATAACCTTGTTTGAAATGGGTTTGGCTAAAAGAAAATTTTGGTTTATACTATATTGACTGGGTTAAATAGAACTGCATTACTAAAAAGAGATTAAAATACAATTTTCATTGACTAAAACTAGACTAAATGTCATCAGTTTTCGTCGACTAAAACTAGACAAAAATAGTCATGGATAATTCTGACTAAAATAAGACTAAAATGCTCAGACTTTTAGTTGACTGAAACTTGACTAGACTAAAAAGAGTATGAACGTGACTAAAACTAATAAAAACTAAAATGACAGCTTCACACAAAGACTAGACTAAAACTAAAAT
>NW_015505627.1:714984-723733 GCF_001515645.1 Sinocyclocheilus grahami
CAAAATCGTCCCAGTACTTTAGTACTGTACATTTAGTTCTGGAACTAAAGCGGTGCGAAAGGACCGATGGCCGTGTTTATGTTGTTGCTGTTGAGACTGCTGGTTATTTGGTTCAGTAGTTGACATAATTCAGTATTGTTTGTGCTTTTCTGTCAGCGAATTCCACTGTATGCAGCCAGTGCTTCCCATCCCATCCCATTATATCTCTCTAAGGTTCAAACCATTTGTAGTGTTATATCTTTTAAGTTTTTATTATGCAAAATCTGACTTCAGTTTACAAGCAATACAAGTAACAGACACACACATTTTATTTGCACTTTTTAGTATGTTATTGTAGCTCGAGCATTCAAGCACCTTGTTTCTCTTTGTTAAACTTGAATATTAATTTTTTTCTGGCATTGTCATGTGATGCTATTTTATTTTATTTATTGTTTTTATTTATTTTATTTAAATGTATGTGTGTGTACTTCTAACATGTTTGGTTGGTAAAATAAATGTTGTAAATTCAAAGCAGAGCGTCTTCCGTGTCTGGAATGGATGTATTCTTGAGTCTATAAGGTAACAATAATATAATAAGATAACCTTGTTTGAAATGGGTTTGGCTAAAAGAAAATTTTGGTTTATACTATATTGACTGGGTTAAATAGAACTGCATTACTAAAAAGAGATTAAAATACAATTTTCATTGACTAAAACTAGACTAAATGTCATCAGTTTTCGTCGACTAAAACTAGACAAAAATAGTCATGGATAATTCTGACTAAAATAAGACTAAAATGCTCAGACTTTTAGTTGACTGAAACTTGACTAGACTAAAAAGAGTATGAACGTGACTAAAACTAATAAAAACTAAAATGACAGCTTCACACAAAGACTAGACTAAAACTAAAATTAAAACAGGCTGCCAAAAACAACACTAAGAGACAATATTGAAATATATATTTTCCCTGTGTTTCCTGCTGTGTGAGCTACTGAAATGAGCCGCACTGTGAAACAGCCAATCAGAGCAGAGCTCAACATTGAGCCGCACTGTAAAACAGCCAATCAGAGCAGAGCTCAACATTATTATTATGACAATTCCAAATAAGGTAAAAACAGACCATTTCACTCTAGGGACAAATCCTAGGGTTGTAAATGGACATGTAAAACCGTTTCTGGAGTTTTTTTGCTTTTACCTAAGCCACATACAGTCTATGTAGATATCAGAGAACAACTAAAAATATTGTATCAATCTATTGCACTTTTAAAGGGATAGTTCACCCAAAAATGAAAATTTGATGTTTATCTGCTTACCCCCAGGGCATCCAAGATGTAGGTGACTTTGTTTCTTCAGTAGAACACATATGATGATTTTTAACTTTAACCGTTGGAGTCTATCAGTTTCATAATGCATGGCAATGGTAACAAAATCTATGAGAGTAAAAAAAAACATGCACAGACAAATCCTGGAGTCTATCAGTTTCATAATGCATGGCAATGGTAACAAAATCTATGAGAGTAAAAAAAAACATGCACAGACAAATCCTAATTAAACCCTGTGGCTCGTGACGACACATTGATGTCCTAAGACACGAAACGATCGGTTTGTGCCAAAAACCGAACAGTATTTATATAATTATTTACCTCTAATACACCACTATGTCCAACTGTCTTTGGGCGCGCGCACGGCATCCGGTGCGTGAGGTGTGTACGCGCTCTGGCGTAGTTCATTTGTGTTCTACTGAAGAAACAAAGTCACCTACATCTTGGATGCCCTGGGGTTAAGCAGATAAACATCAAATTTTCATTTTTGGGTGAACTATCCCTTTAAATATCTTTCTAAATGTTAATCTGCTGGCAACTAGTAGTAGGATTCATTATCTTAAAATGTCCATCCTGTTACACACTGCATTATAAAAATGTCATGTAAAGGTCATACTAGCTTGTATACTAGCGTATGTGACAAATAAACATCTTGAATTTGAAATATTAGCCTGAGCTAGTTTTTCTGATGGACAGATAGTTTATCCCTATGATAACACTAACAATAATTGAATTTATATATATTTTTTTTCTACAAACCTCCTCAATCTAAGGTCCACCAAACTGTAAGAATGACTCTCATTGCAATATGAGGACTGGACATGCAACAAAGTGCACACTGAATGACATCATGTATACGATACTCCAAACACTCACACAGCAGCTGAGCTCTCCATGCTCATTGTCTCTTTCATGGGCTTTCTCAAAACAGTTCTCATGTCTGATTTTACAAAGTAAAATGTGGCCATGTCTGAGTATAAAGGACTTACTGAAACACTTTGATCATGTGAGGAAAGCTGAATGTACAAAATGTACATTTTTGTAAATACTTACATTTACAGTAGTCCTATATATATTATACAAATTACAAAAGATAAATATATATATATATTCTAAAAAACAAATAATTTTAGATGAGTATTAAAAAGGAATTAACTACATAAATCTAGCAGTTTGTTGACAATGTTCTAACCTGAGTTGACCCAAGTTATAGTGTTGTGTTGCTCCATCCGTGGAGCGTGTGACACACAGAGAGAAGAACGGCTGTAACTGCCTGAGCTCCAGCAGCACAATGGCCAGGTAGTGGATAAAGAGCAGAGCGTCCACTAGTGAAACAGCATACTGCACAATCCCTTGGTAGTCCTCATCCTGGAACAGACAGAGAGAGTGTCAGTGCCTGTTACATATAGTAGGGCAATGTGAGAATTAGCCGGTACATAAAATGACTGGAAATGTTTCTCTGTGATATGTGACATGCTGATATTTTAAAGTTACAAAGTACAGGAGATTAGGACTAGTACTCACACAGAGAAGATGTTACTAGAGATTGGCAAGAATGGGTCATGCTAGTGAGCTTAATTTTTTTTAGTGTTGGTGAAGTTCAGCCCACAGTCCACTTCGGTTTTTACATGTAAAAGCAGTTACACTGCTTGTCTTTTTTCAGTCAGTCACATATTTTTAATTGTAGGTGATTTTATTATTAGTTAAACCTCCTCATCTCCTCAAATGTAAAGTTCATTCCTAACTGAGATTTAAATCAAAGTTTAAAGTAATAGAGCAACAGGATTAAAGATAATATATCTAAAATGCTAATCAAATCCAGGATCAAAATGATAGTTTAAATGTAAGTATGCCTTATTTTAAATAAACTTTTAAGTTTGGTGCAACATCATTGTTAGATAAATCTAGATTAATCTAGATTTAAGTTTAATCCTCATTATTGTCACAAATCACACTCCACAAATATGGAGTGTATATAAGTCACAAATATGGCTCCAATGTTAGTGTTAGGGTTAGTCTGTATTTAGTGTGGGCTACACAAACAACTGCCACTTTTCATACAGTTTTAAACTGCCCACTTCAGTGTACACTTCAGTTTTAGACTGAACAGTTTACCTAAAAATGAAAATTCTGTCATCATTTACTCACGCCCACATTATTCCAAACCTCTAGGCATGTGAAATAAATAAGGGGGAAAATATGTTTTTAAAAAGTTTTTTTGTCCATAAAATTTAGTTTTGGACCCCACTGACTTTGTATGGACAAAACAGCTGAATTAAAACATTTTTCAAAATATCTTACTTTTTGTTGAAAGGATGATTTTATATATGTATATATGATTAGATAATTTTAATTTTTGGAAGAAGTAGGCACACTTTAGCCTCACCTGTGAGTCCAGGATGCGTACTCCATAAAACAACCAATAGGAAAGCACAAACAGTAGCACCAATGTGGCTAATAAGGCTCGAAAGACGAAGATTCTTGGCAAACCAGCTCTAGGTGGCCTGAAGAATAGAGCCCACACTGCCAACAACAAAATTAGCAGTTTAAATGCCACAGATATAAAGAGACCTTCACAGGCCGTTCCACAGGTTCTCAGTCTATCAGGCCAGAGGAGGTGAGGCAGGATAAGGAAGGCAAGCGGAGTCAGAAGAACCACGAGTCCCAGGATGACAGACAGAGCCACATTTAGATAACGTTTGCAGTCCAGGCCCACGCTGTCGTCGAGGTCTTTGCTGATGCGAACAATGTCCTCCTGAGATAGAGAGTGTTCTGAGGTGCCAGTGACAGCTGTCGTAGTCTCACCCCAGTTATCATCCTGGAAAGAAAGAGGGATGAGGGCATGGGGAAACAGAGAGAAATTAGACACTAGTCTAGTGCACAATTCAGCATCATTGGTGCATGAGAAGGGTTAACCAATAGGATGTGACAGATAAGAGTGAGAGAGATTAATATAACATGTGAATCTTCCTTCAATTATTGGCACTTTTGGCCCTGTGGACTTTAGGTACATTTGCCTAAAATACCATTTCCACACTTGCATGTAATAGAAACGATGGCCATGGAATTTTTGGAACAAAAAGGCAACTGCTTCTGTCTAGGCTAATATCCCACTTGCATAATTTGCAAGCAATATTATATATATATATATTAGTTTATACACACATATATATACTGTATATATTTATATACATATACGGTGTATATATATATATATATATATATATATACACACACATACATACATAAAGTCAAAATTACTAGAATTTTCTTTATTTTCTCAAGTCTCATAATGTCTCACTGACACTTGTCTTTTTGGTAAACAAGTACACTAGCTTAAAAAAAAAAAACATGGGCAAAACTTTATGGTGGCAATGACACCACATTTGAAAGGAAAAGCCATAGATCATCATCGTTTTAAAAATACAATAATTAATAATATGATAGATTTCCATAGTTTAAGACTGAAAGTTTTCTGATTTTGGAAAATAAAAGTATAATAGAGAAAAATTAATGATGAAAACACTGTAAAAAGTTTCCAAGTCATTTTAATGTACTCTTTATATAGCAAAAAGGTTACATCTGTTACTTCTAATAAAAATCTACCACTGGGGCATAAAAAAGTGCCCTAAGTTGAAGAGATTCCGATGAATTGATTTAGTTTGTTCTTGCAGTAATCCTTAAACATCATATAGTCTGTTTTAGTCTGTTTTAAGCTGTACAGGAAACCAAATGCTCAAGCACTATGAGCACTGCAGTACTGAGCTGAGGAGTGTATCCTGTACAATGCCGTAACTCACTGCTTAAACCACTGTGATGATGCACTGCTGGAGAAATTAATCTACTCAAGACTGTTTCCCAAAATCATAGCAACATGGCCATTGAATGGGTTCCACCAATAGTAAAGCACTCATGCAACATAAGTAGTGATGCACTGATCTTCAGGATTACCAGAAACTTCCAGGCGAGTGTGTTGGAGTTAATATCTGCAGGAAGGTGGCCCTCCAGGAGAAGGACTGGCCACTCGTGTCTTTGAGTTTTTGTATTTTATATCTGACAATATTTTTTTCCAGTGAAAATGAGAGTCACTGGTGAAGTGACTTTCAAAGCAACTCTGGAGATGAAGTTCATGTGTTCATGTCCTTATATAGTGAGATGACAGATGAGCGTCACACATGCTTCAGTACTGTATGTTTAGTAGACCAAACTGAGACACACACAACATGCTTCAGATTTACACAGTAGTCTTTTTGTACTTCAATATTCACTGAATTCTGGGACATATTAAAATATATCAGCAGAAAAGGATAAAAGCACTATAATCAAACAGATTCTAGACTCAAAAACATTGACAAATGTAACAGAATATTGCTCTAGGTCAGCTACTGGATCATAGCTTTGTTTACTTTTCCTGCTCACTGAGTATAATATAAACAGCCTACATTTATGAGATCACATCAGCACACGCTAAACCCAGAAAGAGTCACTGAAGCATTCAGTGCCTCAGGCTAAAGTGATAGCGGTGTGGTGAATACAGGAGTGCAAGGGAAACTAAGAAGGGTTGTCTGTGTATTCAAATATGCTCAGAAACTGAGAGATCTGAAATTAGTGTGTTGATTTAAATAGTCTGAGGAGAGCTATGTAATTCAGAATTAATGATATAGCATTCATTATCTGCGACTCTACATATAGGATGAGCGTTTTGGAGAGTTAATGGATGTGACGGAAAATGCATTACTGTCAAGTAAGGCAGCAGACACAGATAAGTGTGAACCAATTACAAGGACTTTATTGAAGGTTTTGTAGAATGCATACAGTAGGTGAGTAACATAATAACAGAGTACAATACAGTAAAAACAAACTATAAATAAGTCAACACCCTACTGAAAAGCTAATCAATTTAACTTAATTATCTATCTTTCTATAATAATTTAACAAATTATCTATTTATCTATATTTATTTTTAAAAAATGTGTTTTTAACAGTTTCTTAAAAGTGCCTAATGTGGGAGCATTTCTAGCACTAAAAGGAAGTGCATTCCACAGCCTGATGTAAATCATCAGCATAAAAGTGATACCCTAAACCGGGGATGCCCAAACTCGGTCCTGGAGGGCCAGTGTCCTGCAGAGTTTAGCTCCAACTTGCCTCAACACACCTGTTGGTAAGTTTCTAGTATGCATGTAAGAGCTTGATTAGCTGGTTCAGGTGTGTTTAATTGGGGTTGGAGCTAAACTCAGGACACCGGCCCTCCAGGACCGAGTTTGGGCACCCCTGCCCTAAACCATATTTAAATGAAAATATGGCACAAGACAGATCCCAGAGGAACACTATGGCAGATCTGTTTTCCAGGACAACAAACTGGGAACAATCAGTAAGGTAGGTTTCGAACCATCTCACAGTACCAGAGATATCAAGCCAACTCTCCAGTCTATCAAGTAGAATAGAGTGACACACACTGTCAAATGCTGCACTCAAGTCAATGAAAATGAGTGAGCGATTTCAGACGCAGAGTGCACCGGATGTGCTGTCGATGGAATCTTTTGACGAGAGACAGTGCATGGGTATTTCCTTGTGGCTAGCCGTTGAGTGTACATTTTTTATATACTCTTTATTGAGATGCATTGTGGGACTGAATGAGTGCACTCGATAATGTCTACTGGATATAACCATATAATATTAAGTAGAGTTGGTGTATAAGGCAGGATTCCATAAAGGGATGAAGTGATAAGGAAAAAGAAGATATGGGGAAGGTGAAAGAGCGCTGGGCTTGAGACATCTGAGATAAAATGTACAGTGGTGTGAAAAAGCTTTTGCCCCCTTCCTGTTTTTTTAATTGTTTGCATATCTGTCACACTTAAAAGATTCAGATCATCAAACAAGGCATCATGAATACACTGCAGTTTGTCCTCTGAGAGGAACACTAATCCCAATTCTATTTTATACCCCTTCAGCTACCCCTATGCCTACCCCTTCCCCTTGTCCCTTGAAACAGAGTGTCAAGGGGTAGGGGTGAAAATATTTCCCTAAGAATTGGGACACCACTACTATACCGTTACACGTCATCCTACGTCATCTAGCTCCTACAATACACACACCTAATATAACATCCATATCTAGAGTACTGTAACACAAAGACATGCATTAAATGACTGTATCCCTTGGAGAGGAAACTATATAGTGCGTCTGGGGCTAAGAGACACATTAACATTGTTTCCACAAGACCTGCAGAGTATCCTGACTAGACCACTGGGAGCATATGGACTGAGAGCATTACAGCTTTGTAGACCAATATTTTAGTTTTGGTCAAGATTTTCAAAGACACTTTTTTCACAGTCTGTTTTATTTCAATGTCAATGTTGACTTTTAAGGAAAGAATGCTGGTGAGATATAAAACTATATCAATATTTGCAAGTCAAATATTGTCAGCATGGATTGCTGAATTTATAGTGTTTTGGTGGGTGATGGCCCGTAGAAGATATGGTTCTTTTAAATATTAAAGGCCATTACAAGTTGCTTTTATACTTTTTTACACTTACTAAGGTAGGGCTGGACGATATGGCCAAAAATTATATCACGATATATTTCTTAACTTCGGTCGATATGATATAATTCCGATATCGATATGAACACTATTAAAAAAGCCTCATAAAAACGTCCAAGAACGGCCACAACAGATGTCTGTACCTACAAAGTTATGAAAAATTAATTTGCCAACTCTATGAAACCTACTCCTATAAAACTATATAATATTTTTGGAAAAAAATGGCGCAAATAAAAAAATGTTCACCTTTTATTGGTATTTAGCCTTCATACAAACAAGAAATGTGAAATCACTGTCAAATAAATCTCAGACTCTCCTTATTAATGTTAATATTTTTTACTTCAAACTATAGGCTAACATGCCAGTCAAAAGTTTTTGAACAGTAATATTTTTAATGTTTTTTAAAGAATTCTCTTCTGCTCACCAAGCCTGCATTTATTTGATCCTAAATACAGCAAAAACAGTAACATTTTGAAATATTTTTACTATTTAAAATAACTGTTTTCTATTTGAAAATATAATTTATTCCTGTGATTTCAAAGCAGAGCTTTAGCATCATTATTCCAGCCACATGATCCTTCAGAAATCATTCTAATATTCTGATTTGCTGCTCAAAAAACATTTATTATTATGAAGTTAAAAACAGCGGAGTAGATTTTTTTCAGGTTTCTTTGATGAAGAGAGTTCAGAAGAACAGCATTTATCTGAAAAAAATGTCTTTATCATCACTTTTGATCAATTTAAAACATCCTTGCTAAATGAAAGTAATAATTTCTATAATATAAATTTTAAAAAGAGCTTTTGAATGGTATAGTGTATAATGTTACAGAAGCTTTTTATTTCAGATAAATGCTGATCTTTGGATCTTTCTATTCATCAAAGAATCCTGAAAAAAATGTACTCAAC
>NW_015505627.1:724128-735372 GCF_001515645.1 Sinocyclocheilus grahami
GCTCATGAACGCTACTTTATCAGATAAAAATGCCATCTAAACTATTCTGAAGACAGTCGGTTCCCTTCAGAGATACATTCATATAAAACACCCGCGACGCGTTTTGATTTTGAAACGTGCAGTGCTCATGTTTATTCAACGAAGTCAAATGCCACAAATAAATCAATGTATGGGAAACACTGGTAATGTATTTTGAAATATCGGAAATGTGTTTAAAAATCATATCACCGTTATTGAAAAAAATTATATCGCGATACATATTGATATTGAATTATTGTCCAGCCCTATACTAAGGCATCATGAATACACTGCAGTTTGTCCTCTGAGAGGAACACTAATCCCAATTCTATTTTATACCCCTTCAGCTACCCCTATGCCTACCCCTTCCCCTTGTCCCTTGAAACAGAGTGTCAAGGGGTAGGGGTGAAAATATTTCCCTAAGAATTGGGACACCACTACTACACCGTTACGCATCATCATACGTCGTCTAGCTCCTACAATACACACACCTATACTGGTGTGCATTAGAGCCTTACTGTTCTATATTAATGCGCTGCTTACTGACACACACACACATATTGGAGATCGCACGGCACACATCCAGGAGCAAAGAAACTTGTCAACGCTGCCCCCCAACTTTTATTATAATAGTTTAAATACTCGCTACATTATATTTTCCAGCAACGAGAGGATAAAATCGCTGTTTTTGAAGTAAACTCGCTCATTGTAAAGAGAGACGCACATACATCTCTCTCTCTCGAATTGGCAATATTTGAGAAAAGGTTTAGCGATTTCTAATTATTGGGGGACTAGCCCCCCCCTCAATGTCTATGGTGGTTATCGCCCAGATCAGACATGAAAATATGTTGTGGCACTATCGTGCAGTTAGTAATGATATGACTTTAGCAAACTTTAGCGATTTTTTGCAAACATTTCTTTGAATAACATGACCGTAGATATAAACACATGAATTGAATGTAACATAAAACAAATGATTACTTTTCATTCAAATCTTTATTAATGCCAATAATGCTTACATTTATGTGTCTTTTTGTTCGCTCACGCAGCCATGTTGCCACTGTAGCCGGTTTATGCTGAGATAATTCATACCCCTTCGTTTGAAGTGTGGTCCCGAAAAATCTTCGTTTGAAGGGCTATCTGGGCCTTCCCCTTACCCCTACCACTCCAACCAAAAGATAATCGAGACACCCCTACCCCTTCACGTGAACGCGCAAAACGGAGGGGTAGGGAAAAGGGGAAGGGCTAAGGGGTAGAAATGGGATTGGGCAAAACTGAATCTACAAATGATTCTTCTACAAATGCAATGACGGCCTTGTTTGACTCTGCTGGTAACTAATGCTCAGTTTCAGCACCACCACAGTGTACTGTGGCTGACATTTCATCATTCAGCAATCTCAATACCTGGATGTAGGAAACCCTATTTGTGTCAGCCTCCAAACTGTGACCAAACATACAAAGGTCTTACTAGTGCTAAAACTGTGCACTCAAAGATCATCATTCTGTCATTCATTCACATGTCACTTCAGGTTCATACTGATTGGAACATGAACGAAAATGGAGATATCCGAGTAAATTAGTTGTTTACTTCATAATTAGTCTGTCCATTTCCACCTGTTCAAACCCATTCAGGTTGATTTGTGGGTTGACTGCAAATATTAGAGGCGTAATTATAACACTAACAGGTTAAACAGCCAACATGAAAATAACATACAGTAAGCCAAACTTTTTACCTATATTGTATCTGGTTGTTAGCCCCTCACATTTACTCCGCAGACCGCTGATGGTACATTCAAGTCCTCTTGGGAAGTTTGTATTTATTAGTTTGGAATTCACGATTACGACGTCAGGTGGATTTTAGTCACTCTGGTTAGAGTGAGATGGCGATGTATTTTTTTTCTTTATGTTTTTATTTAATTTATTCTTTATGTTTTTATTCAATATACATTCTATTGTCATTTTACAATATTGAAAAAAAAAATTACAAACACATAAATCACTCACATAGTAACACATGTCTAACTGTAGCACTGACCCTGTTACTGCCCTGCCGTTCTAAAGTGTACAGATGCTCTGAGCACTATATATACAGAATAACATCAGGCCTACACAAGGGATGTGATGAACCTCAATCTGATTGGTGCTCTTTGTTTAAAGCTTTGTTCAAAGGTGCACTTTAGAGGCATAAAAAAGAGAGAGAATGTAGATGCTCTCAGATGGAAAGATATTGACTTATATATAGCACAAAAAGAAAAAAAAGGACAGCCTGTTTCCACAAAATTCACCCAATGTGATTTATTAAACTAACAGACATGTATGAGACATATAATTGAAGGTAATACCATTACATATGTGATATAGACAGGGGGGAAAAAACTATGCAAGCAGTCCTCGATAACATTAAGCCAATTTTTTTTCAACAGTTTTAGAAGAGCAATAATCTATAGTGTTCTTACATTTGTGCTTGTCCTAACAAACATCATTCTACTGGATCCCAATAAATGTACATTTCACTACCTTGTAACTCTATAATACTATCTATAACTATAGGTTACCTGTCTTCAGGGTCATGCAGAAAAAAAAACACTCAACAGTGACTTACACTGCTCTATAAAAGTAACAAGAATGTTTGGCAAACCTTGAGCAGCTAAGAGATTTCATAGCAGGCACCTGGACAACATACTGTCATTTCTTCTGAGATTAAAGAGCTACATGCCAATAGATGTCCTACCTGACGAGGTTGTGCAGGCAGTGATCTGTGCTGTTCTGAAGTTTCACTGTCTAATGCCAGTTCTTCCATACTAATCTCAGCCTGCCCAGGTTCTGCCATTACAATGGAAATTATATTTGCAATGGTGGTTTCACTCTCTGTTGCAGCCATTAAAGCAAACACTCCACTCGGAATCCGATCACTGCTCACTGACTTGCTTTTGTCTTACTGCAAAAAATGATCCGTCATGCAACCTAAGCTGTTTCATGCCCATGTGCTGAGGTTTAATAAAAGGCTTTGGAGGAGTACAAGAGATGAGGGAGGGTGTCACATGTGATGTCCATAGAGAGGAAAGAGAAGCAAGGAAGAGGGAGAGAGGCCAGTCCATTAAATAAACAATTCCACTCACCAGAGATGGCAAACAACATAATCGACCAATTCGGGGCTGCGTAGACGCCAGTTGTAATCCTGCCTGTTACATGATCAACGTCCAGAAACGTAGCAAGGAAATCGGTAAAATAATCCATGTGACATCAGGGGTTCAACCGTAATTTTACGAAGCTACGAGAATACTTTTTGTGCGCAAAAGAAAAAAAAATGACTTTATTCAACAATTCATCTCCGCATCACCCTGGTGCCATTTTCGAGAGTATCCACTGAACGCAAACAGCGTATGCCGTTCTGTCAACTGCGTCACGCCGGATACGTTTTCTACGTTGTTTGTGCTTGGATTTGAACTAAAACGTATCCGTGTGGTGCGGCTGACACAGAACAACATATGCTGTTTGCATTCAGTGGATACGAATTGTTGAATAAAGTAATTATTTGTTTTTCTTTTGTGCACAAAAAGTATTCTCGTAGCTTTGTAAAATTACGGTTGAATCCTTGATGTCACATGGATTATTTTACCGATCCCCTTGCTACGTTTCTGGACATTGATCTTCTAAGGACCCTTGCTGTCTATGGGAGGATCAGAGAGCTTTCAGATTCCATCAAAAACATCTTAATTTGTGTTCCGAAGATGAACGGAGGTTTTACTGGTTTGGAACGACATGAGGGTGAGTAATTAATGACAGAATTTTCATTTTTGGGTGAACTATCCCTTTAATGCACAGATCTGTTCTATTTCTAATGGTTATCACTGTTAGATATTGCAATTTCAGATTCAGTTTGTATTTTAATACAGTTGTCACTTCCAAACCATTGCAGTAGGCAGTCAGAAGCATGAGAAATAAAAATTTTATTCAAATTGTGATCTTTTTTTATCTATGATCTGTGATCTATCTTTATAATCAATGAAGCTGATATTACTTCCAAAAATGCATGACTTCAAGGTGACTCTGGCGAAGCAGGCACATCTGTACTGGCATTTTTATGAATCATGGCCAATCATAATGCTGTGACTGTTTGAAATGTGACCATTTGCATTAAAGCACCCAGCTTGTGTTTGTCTAAAATTTTAATTACTTGTTTACATTTACAAAATGAGCTTACAATAGCAAAAATAAGCATTTTTAATGAAAGTAAACGTCCATATTTACTAAAAAGGGTTGCAATCTCCCATGTACAAAACACATTAATGTTTTTTGTATAAGCACAAAAAAAACATGTCCCTTTTAGACTTGCACTCTATTCATTTGCTGCATGTTTTCTTTAAAAAACAAACAAACAAAAAACTAAAACTTGCTTTCTAATCTTTTTGTATTCTATCTGTTTTCTTTTCATTTACTATACAATTAACAAAAGAAAAAAAGACCTCTAACACGAGCTTGCTCTATTCGTTTTCTATTCTATCCGTTTTCTTTTTATTTATTATATGATTAAAAAAAAAATCCTTGCTACGTGTACTGCGTTAAGCTAACTGAGACTTGTTATAGCACTTGTATGTCATTGCTCTTTTGTTGATTTTGATTGCTTCCATTGTCCTCATTTGTAAGTCGTTTTGGATAAAAGCGTCTGCTAAATGTAAATGTATAAGCAGCCCCTTCCCTCAGGGCAGCGATCTGCCAAATACAGAGCACAAAAAGCTTTGCCCGCTCACTCGTTCACATGATATAAGCAGTCCCCTGTGTCAGAGCAGTGGTCTGCCATGTACAGAACACAAAAACCTCTGGCTGCTCACTCATTCACTCAATAAACACAGCCCCTCATTTCAGATCAGCGATCTGCCATGTACAGAGGACAAAAAGCTTACTCATACTCATCAAAAAAGTTACTTACTCATTTAGGCTGCCCCATCACAGAACGGCAGACTGCATTGCATAAAGCACAATGAGCATCAGCCACTCACTGAATCAGATGATACACAGCTACCCGCCTTGGAGCGGTGATCTGTCAGGTATAGAGGGCAAAGCGCTCCAGACACACAATGCTACCAGCCAATCACTCATTCACACAATATATAATTGGTGCTTGTCGGGTCGAGGAATGTCTGAGAAGTGACATACTATAATCTAGTGATTGTCCACACTGGTCGGCATCTGTTGGTGCAATGGGATTTGGCCTTAATACAACTAAAGGCAGGAGTCCTATATGTTGCGTATTGCGCTCACATTCTTATTTAGGAGAGAGCCATCAGCACTGCCTTCAGTGTTGCCTCCTCTAGCCGTCAAGATAATGCTAACTATTTACATTTAACGTAGAATAATATTTTATAGTCCACACATATTTAGCATCAAAATTCAAGAGTAACGAGCATTTGTTTATTTCGAATTTGGTTCTCAATCTTTGCCCTCCACCTTATTAGTTATGCACACTTAATTGTAATAATTTTAATCATACTGCATGTTCATGGGAGGATTGTTCTAAATTTGAAAAGGGACAAATCTCACAAGTAAGCATAATGTAAACATATTTCACATGTTTTATTTCCCTTGTAAAAACGTACTTGGTTTTAGCTTCCCTGAGTTACGGGAACGAGTACTGCATCTGCTAAGAACCTATGGGAAAACTCCTTTTTCTCCGATGACTGAAGCTTTTTCAATAACGCAGTGCAACTGCACGGCCATTGGTTTGTGCAGTAAATGAAAAACGAACCAATGGCTCGGTAGCGGAAATTTTCCTTATTCGATACTTCACTCGTACTGCGTCTGCTAAGACGCTATGGGGAACCAGTACAATCCATGCTATACTTAGAGGAACGACTCATACTTGCCTTAAGCACCACAAGGAGCTCAGAGGGACAAGTAATTTTGCAGGGAAACCCTGCAGGAGGTACTAGGGTTAAACGCATAGAGGTCAGCCCAGCCATAAGTAAACGTTCCAGGAATAAAACCTACAGCCTCGGCACTCCGTGAGGGCCAAGAGCGCAAGTAGGCAAAGCCACTGAGGCAAGACTGAGCCCATTAAGCAGAAAGGACCCAGGCCTGCAAGGTCGGGACATCCAGATTTTAGAACCTGGCGAATGTGGACGACGAGGCTCAGCCGGCCGCCACACAGATTTCTGCAATAGACACAACACTAGACCAAGCCCAAGACGAGGCCATGCCTCTAGTTGAATGGGCTCTTACTCCCATGGGGCAGTGTAGGCCCAAGGAGGAGTAAGCTAGCGCAATAGAGCCAACTACCCATTTGGAGTGTCTCTGCTTAGTGACCGAAAACCCTCTGGTGCAGCCACCAAAGCATATAAAGAGTTGTTTCCGACTGCCTGATTGGGGCGGAACGCTCGATATAGGTTCTTAATGCCCTGACTGGTCAGAGTAGTTGTAACTCCTGGTCTTCCTCCGAGGGGGGGAGTGCTGATAGAGTTATTACTTGTGCTCTGAACGGGGTGGAGAGCACCTTAAGTATGTACCCGAGCCTTGGTTTCAGGACAACCTTAGAGTTGTTGGGCCCGAATTCCAGGCAAGAGGGGCTCACAGAGAGCGTCTGTAGATCTCCCATCCGCTTTACCGATGCTAGCGCCAGTAGCAGAATGCTTTTTAGTGTCAGGGGACGAAAGTCAACAGATTGTAGTGGCTCAAAGTGAGGGCTCCTAAGAGCCCTTAGCACCGTGGACAGATCCCATGTAGGGACTGTGGAGGGGCGAGGCAGGTTAAGCCTCCTGGACCCCTTCAAGAAGCGAAGAACCAGGTTGTTCCTGCCCATCGATTGGCCTGCTATCGGAGAGTTATAGGCTGCTATAGCTGCTACATAGACTTTGAGCGTGAAAGGGGAACGGCCCTTTTTCAACAGCTCTTGTAGTAAGGACAATATCAGAGATATGTAGCATGAAGCTGGGTTTTTGCGCCGGGTTGAGCACCAGGCGGAGAAGACCAACCATTTAAGGAAATAGAAGCGTCTCATGGAGGCATGGGACGGAACTAGCGGTTTCAGTCAGTACTGAAGGGGCCGCATACGGAGCAGGTCCAGCTGTAGTACTGGAGACGCGGAGGCCATAAGACCTAGCATCTTTTGAAATGCCCTGAGGGGGCGAGAGACTCCTATTTTGAAAGAGGCCGTGAGCTGCCAGATAGCCAGAGCACGTTCTGGCGTGACTGTTTCATTTAGTTTCATATTCATGGACTTTTTGCGTTGTTTCTATTCAGTTTCCCTTTTCCTTTGTTCTAGTTCACATAAAGGACCAGTTTAAATTGTACGGAGAAGTCAACACTAATTCTTAAATTAATTGAGGACAGCTAAAAATAATCTTGTTTTGCGCCTTAAAGGCTTTAGGAACAACAGCTCAACACATTAATATTACAGAATATGATTCTCTTGGCACTAGTCAAAACTCAAAACCTGACCACTAAAACACTGCAGCTAAGTAGGTCAGAGAGGAAGAGAGCAAGGAAAGAAAAATGAAAGACAGTGTGTGTGTTTGGGTTGTCAGAGGTGGATATATGTTACTAATGGTTTAGTACCATGCAGAATTTACTAGTTGACAGTTCAACATACTACAGTAGATGGTGTATTTGCACATTAACGCTGGTTGGCATTTGCCATAAAGCAGAAAAAAAGATGGCGATGACGCAATGTGTAGCTACTAGTGCCGCACAAAATCTTGTTGGGGGAAATGACAGACGAAAGAGAGACATTCGTTTGAGTGTGATTCATTGGCAAAAAAAATAGGAAAAAAAAATTCTATAGATATTATGAAAACGGTGTAGCACAAAGCTGATATTATGACAGCCATAACTTCAAATAAAGATCTTTAAGTGGGGTGGTTTTTAGGGAGCACTCAACTTTGTTAAATTAAGGGTACATCTTTTTCAACATTACATGAAACTGGAACGTGATTTTTCTCTGGATTAAAAAAACAAAAACAAACAATGAGCAATTTGCCTGTTGTGGCACATTTAAATGAGTCTGAGTCAGGTCTATTTTTTTGTGACTTAAGTATGACAATCATATTGGTCAGAGAGAAAGAAGCAACAAAAGTAGGTCAAACTGCATCATCTGCCACTGATTTCCAAGCTTTTTTGTTTTTTTTGCTTCTCCACTAACCTAACACTGATTTTAGTAAGATATATGAAGTTCCCTATATAAAGGACGTTGAAGTGGAGCATGAGAGGCACAGGAGATCCGCCAGCAAACAAGTTTTATTACCCTTTCTCTTAATCCTTATATTTTTGGTTTGTTTTTCTTTCATTGACTTTGTGCTTTGGAGCTGCCCCGTGTTTTGGGGAAGTATATTGTTTTTGCTAGTTATTCTCTGTTCATTTGTGTTCTTCGTCGTCTTGTTTGGATACGTGTTTCCATTTATGTTATTCTTTGTTATGTTAAATAAATATTTTCGTTTGGCATTTGGATTCACGTGTCCTCTTTATGCTGCATTCCCCTTTTTTCTGCTGAAACTTAGCAGGTTTGCATTATGCTGCAATATAATTTGCACATGTAAGAATCTGCTCTACATTTGTCCAGTGAGTCTTACTGTACAGTTCAGTTGGATAGCACAGTTTTCGTTTTAATATTTAGATTTATTCACATATTTTTATTTTATACTCAGGGTCACTTAACAAAGGTTAATAATAATAATAATGGCCCAAGCAAAACAGAGGAAAAATCAGGAGTTAAGCATGGCAAGGATCATCAGACCAACTGCAACAATGAGTGATTAAAGCCATTTTAAAATAATTTTAGTCAAAATGGCTGAAAAATCAAATATAATCACTAGTATAATCAAATCAAATATAATCAATTACTGGTTTATAGCTTTTGACCAATAGGTGGTGCTGTCACCAAATTGATATAGTGTAGTCAGTGTGAGGTGACAATGACACACACAAAGTTTGGTGTTAATATGTTTGCAGAGATAAGATGCAATTTGGCATCACGTCATTAAATTCGTTGATGCAGTAAATGAAAACTGCTTCATCTATCAACATGAAATCCAATTTGGTGAAATCAGACAAACCGTCAAAAAAGTCAGATAATTTAACACTGTGAAAAATCTTGTCCTGTAAAAATGTATTTGACATGCATGGTAAGCAATTAGAGGAAAAAAGAATCTTGCTTCTAGATCTTATTAGGGGTGTGACAAGATCTCGTGCCATGAGATCTCACAATATTAAAACATGACAATATTTCTCGTCAAGGTGAAAATATGTCTCTTGATATCAGCATGATTGCAAATGTGATATTGATTTTATACAATAATTTAATAAACAATAAGTTAACATTGTGTTAATTTTTGACTTAATACTACCCATTTTGCTCAATTTTGCAAACAAAAATAGCTCTAAACAAAGCCACAGCAGAACTGTTGTGCATCTCCGAGCAACACACAGTGATGATTCATTACTGAATGAATCTGTAATTTTGAACGAATCGAGTGAACCAATGATTCACTGGGTCATTCATAAAGACAGATCTTTGGGGGTTATTCCTCAGCCATAACTTATGTGTTTATATTGAAATTAATTAGATTCATTAATTGGCAAATCATGTAATTAATTCAATTAAACATTTTAACCACTAGACAGCCCTATTTTTTATGTTCAAGTGAGTTCTGCTAGAAGGTCACACACAGCTTCAATCATAAGTTAGAAACTCTTGCATAGTCCATGCGCAGTTATACGGTCTGAAGAGACTAATGTGAAATCATACAAGAGAGAAGCCAGTCAGTTGAGTTTGTGGCAAACACTTTTACAGTACATGGATATTGTCTTGTCTTTTACTGCATATGATAATTAACATACAGAAAGTATAAACTAAGTGACATTCATTACAAGAAGATTAGTTAAAACATTTCAAAATGCACCTGCATTTTTTGCATTTTGTGACTTTCAGTCCAACAAAAGGTCAGTCATATATTTCATGATTGAAGATTTTTTTTTAAAATAGTGCTAAAATATTGCCTCGTCTCATTCTCGTGAACCTAATATTGTGTATTGTCTCATGAGCTAAGTGTATTTTCACACCGCTAGACCTTACGGTTCAAAAGTTATTAGTGTAAACATGACTGAAACTTTGAGCTGTAGGTGGTGCTCAGGGCCGGATTTACCTTTTTTCGTGACATAGGCAAAACCAATTTTTGGGCCCCCCTTCCCTATTAATATGGTAGGCCAAATATTACCACCCAAGCAAATAAAAATATTTCTTAATCAGTGGAAACCGCTACAGTGTTTTCTATCGCAATATGCACTTGCGTTCAGTCAATAAAAATTGAATGTAGCTCTTAATTTGTTTGAGAATTCAGAAAGACCGTTCCATATAGGCCCGGCGTCGTGGCCACATAACCACTTCGGGTGTGCATTATTTCTCTAATAATTTTAATGGCCTGAAGTCACAACAACACATCAAGACATTGTTCAGATGATTTGTTTCAAGACATTTCACATGTTTCCGTCCTGAAATCTCGTGTGTGTTGAACTAATTTTTCACGCACCTCATCCCAAACCTTCCGATTCAAATTCCAAAACGTCATTTTAGAGCTAATAATGGAGGCTTGAGCCATTGATATGCAGGCTAATGCAGTTATTAATGCAGTCTAATGCGGTTATTAGAGAGAGAGAGAGGGAGAGAGAGAGAGATTAAGTGTGTGTGAATACCTGCGTCTATACGTCTCTCAGCAGCGTTCAGCAGCAGTGTCTACTAATCTAGTCTACAAATCTATAAGTTAAACTGCTTCAAGAACCTCGCTACTGAGAAATGTCATGTAGCTTTTCAGCAGTGGTGTATTGTAACAAATTAATAAAACTTCGTTACAGTACTTAAAGGGGTCATATGATGCGATTTCAAGTTTTCCTTTCTCTTTTGAGTGTTACAAGCTGATTATGCATAGACAAGATCCCTGAAGCTGCAAAGACTAAAGTCTCAAAACCAAAGAGATATTCTTTATCAAAGTTAAGACTCTGCCACGCCCCCCTAAAACAGCTCTTCTAACACGCCCCCACATATCTAGGTCACTATGTGGAAATATTAGCATAATGCCGCCCAAACGTGCATGCAAAGAAAGAAGGCGTGGTTTCAGTAACCGCAGTTAGTGTTGAAGCAGCCATGTCAGGGAGACGCTGTGTGTTTCTAGGCGAAAGCAAAAGCACTTTATTTGGCCTTCCGAAAGTAGATGCATTTAGGAATCTTTAAGATTACTTACA
>NW_015505627.1:736400-766637 GCF_001515645.1 Sinocyclocheilus grahami
GTCAGCTGTCTTAACCGTGGCTTGTGTACTGCAAACACATACCAGCTTCATCACTGTGTCTGTCACGAGACTCTGTTCCCCTTTCGGGCTTGAACTGATGGTAAAACTAATGACATTATTTACTGTCTTTACATTTATTTTGAAAGATGAAGCTCGCGATTATGGTAAGGGGCGTTACATTTCTGACAAGTTGCTTACGGTGCTCGGCCAATCACAATGCACCGGGTCAGCTGGCCAATCAGAGCAGACTGCGCTTGTCGGAAGGAGGGACTTTGTAGAAAACGAAGCGTTTGAGAGTGGCGGGGGACTACGGGGCCGCAATTAACTTAAGCCTTTGAAAAAAAATAATGTGTTTTCTGAACATTAAAGCATGTCAACACATTCTGTTACACCAAATACACAAAATAATGATCTTTAAAAAAGCATCATATGACCCCTTTAAGTATTTTTTGGGAGTATCTGTACTTTACTTGAGTTTTTATATTTCTGCCAACTTTTACTTCACTACATTTCCGAATTAAAATTTATACTTTTACTCTCATACATTTCCCCGAAGCATATTCGTTACTTACTACAAAATAGTCAGAAGTCAGAAGAACACGGACTGCAGGAATGCAGGTTTGACGAATCAGTGGTCTGGAGTTTGCAAGTTAGACTCATAAAAACACCTTTGCTCATGTGCAAACCAAACAAGTGCGCGCACAACCGCGGATTATTCATTTTCCACTCAAGTCGAGTCTGAGGTGTGCGATACACAGCATCGTCTGCGATAATATGGTAAGTGTTGTTGTAATGATGTGCAATCTGACATTATCAAGTAACTTCTAGGTTACTAGGTAATCTCCAAATCACACACAGAGTGCACGCACGTTGATTTATTAGTCTAACTCAAAATTCCAGGCATTCTAAATTGTAGACGGCAAAAATGCTTCTGTATGCTTTTTATATTCATATAATTTAATATAGTTAACTTAATCTATCACACAAAGAGTACCGTTTTCCTGCAGATATCAGCATGAACACATTTAACATTTTATACAAGTTCAGTAAAGCAATAAGTGACTTACATTTTATACATAATATTGCTTGTTTTTGCTCAATTTTGCTAACGAAAATATTTCCAAACAAAGATCACAGCACTGTTTTGCGTAATGGACGGTGTTTACTTATTGAATGAATCAGCTTTCGGTGTAATATGATTCAGTGATTCACTCATTAACACAGTCAAATGCTTTGTTTCTGAATGAATCAGTCGTTTGAATGAATCGGTTGAATCTCAATGACTCACTCATTAACAGTCACATGCTGTCACTTACTTTTTTTCATGTTTCAAATATCAGTATTCAACATTTTATGTTAAAGGGGTCATATGATGCTTTTTTAAAGATCATTATTTGGTGTAACAGAATATGTTGACATGCTTCCTATTTGGTTTTGAGACTTTAGTCTTTCCAACTTCAGGGATCTTATCTATGCACAATCAGCTTGTAACACTCCAAAGAGAAAGGAAAACTTGAAATCGCATCATATGACCCCTTTAAAAACAAAACATTAGGCCTATTTATGCATCTGTAACTGCAGGTTAAATGCATCCATGTCCCCTCTGAGATACATTAAACAGTAAACACATCTAAAAGATGCAGATTCCAGAAATGTTTTCTTATGTTGGAACAAAAGTTTGAACGAAAAGACGAAAAGAATGAAAGACAGTAAGTTACCGGATGAAGTGCTTCTTATTCTTACCCAAACATACAAAATGGAAGAAAGAGTTAAAACTGAACACAATTTTGCTACTCAAGCTGTGTATGAAAATTTTTTATATATATTTATTTGCTTCTTTTCCATTTTGCATTTACTTGTACTTTTACTTTCAATACTTAAGTACGTTTAAGATTTAAAAAATACTTTTCGTACTTAAGTACAATAAATATCACATACTTTAAGACTTTTACTCAAGTAATATTCTAAACGGTGACTTCAACTTCTACCAAAGTCATTTTCTGGTAAGATATCTGTACTTTTACTTGAGTATGGCTTTCAGGTGCTTTATACACCACTGCTTTTCAGCTGCGAAACTATTTTATTGATAAATAAAATAGGGGCAGCGCTGACAAGAAGTTTCTGTTCGCGTCTCCATGTGTGTGCGAGAGTCTGCACTGTGTGTGCATCTGTGAGAGAGACTGGGAGAAAGAAAGCGTGATTTCCGTAGCATACATAAAAAAGGTGGAATGACATGGAAATAGTTTGTCATTTTTTACCCTATTGTTTGTTATATTTATTTGCTCAATGTCTTCTGGGGTTTTGGTTCTTTTACTGTTGTAGATAGCCCATAGTATAACAAAAATATTATATATATCTTCATTGTGTTTGGGCCCCCCTGGACGAGTGAACATAGGCACGTGCCTAGAATGCCTATGCGTAAATCCGGCCCTGGTGCTACAGGGGTCGAGTTAGAGACTCCACACTTGCTATGGTTAATGTTGAGACTGTCCTCTATCCATGTGCCAGTTTTCATAACTTTCCCACAAGTGGTTCTATGGGCTGCCATAGACTCAAAATAGCAGCAGCAGCAGCAGCAGAAGAAAAATAAGAAGAAAACTAACAAATACAATAAATTATTTCTAAAAAGACACTTAGTGAACATTAGTCAAAAATGTATTAACATTCATTAAATTGGTACATGAATTTACATTGGATTGAAAAACAAAGTGTGAGGAATTTGCCTTCTCTTTTAAGAACCCCACTGCACGTTGGTGCATTATGTTGAAAAAAAAAATCACATATTTATCAATTTTCATAAATAAAAACATTTTATTAAAGTTATTAATACAATTAAAGTAAACACTAATTAAAAATTCAAGTTAACCCGTGATTCACACCATACAGTCCTGTAAATAACAGAAAACCTCTCTCACCTGAACCTCTTCTCCTCGCACTGACTGTTCTCCTAACAATGGCTCTGCTGGTGGAGCGTTGATAGTGACAGACTTCTCTGACCGACTGCTCTCCTTACTGCGGGATTTGTGGCGGTCCCGGCTACGCTCTCTGAGAAACATGGACACAACAGTGAAGTTAGGTATAGGTCCTTCAGATAGAGAGAAGTATGTCCAGATGATTAATTTGTCTTTTATTAAAGGAATAATTCATCCAAAAATGACATTGCACTGGTTTCTGCCACGGAAGTGAATTCTGTTATATATAGTGGACAGAATTTGGTGTAGACAAATTAATGTGGCCAAAGTGTAAATGGAACATGCTCACCCAATCAGAAAGCTCTCCCGTTTACCAAAAAACAAACAAACAAAAAAAAACATGAAGTGACCAAGTGTACAGTAAATGCACTCTTTTTCATGACGCACTGCCAAAGTGGTCAGTCTTTTATCTGTCACCCTGATAAATTCCTACTCCAACACTGATCTATCGCTTTGATCCATAAAATCATCCCTCCTCCCTCTAATTCACAAAGCATCTCCCCGGTCTCAGCCCATTATCCTGTCATAAGCCAGACTGCCCAGCCCCCAAACCTCATGTATGCTCAGACTAAACCACTGCGCTCTGGAAAAACACTAATCTTAAAGAACTTTTAGCTGTGCAGCCTTACCCACAGTCACCATATGCTGAAAGCAGACACAGGCAGTCATATTCTAATCCTTATGCTTTACACACACACACTCCTGCCTCGGCACATGTAAAACTACACAAAATGTAATCGTGACAGAATGACGAAAGCTGCTATCACCCATCCTTTGGATGAGACACTAAAACAATGTCCTGACTCTCTGTGGTCCCTAAAAATATCATGTTTTTTGAAAACACTGGGGGTCCAATCCCGCCATACAGCAGAAATTTGCTCATAGGCCTCTATGAATTATGGCCTTCTTATCATCCTTATACACATTAACTACATCGTTTTATGGATGCTGCACACTGGTGCTGGTAGGGCAGATTCCCCCATTCACATCAGTGATTTGATTTCTGCATTTGACAGTTAACGCTCATGTTTTCACCGTGTTAGTTATAATAATATGATAAGTATTCATGAGATTACAAACATTACACTGCAATAAGGAGATCATTGCATCATGTGCTCAGCAGACATGACTATGCTCGGCTACAGTGCAGTGCTGCAACCTTTGATGCAACAGGAGTACATTTCTACATCTAAAACAACATTTTGGCAGCTGTTAACAGTAAAAATGCAGTAAAAGCTTTCAAGAAAGTTCTAAATGTTATACTCATTTAATATGCAAAGATGTTAATCAATCATAGCAGGGGGAATATGCAATGAAGTCTCACAACAGATTTCCCTTCCAATTAAGCATTTAAATCAAAGGGCTAAAATTAGGGTAGAGAATGACATGTATATCTAAATTATGACCATTTTTTATGAAAAAGCATACTAAGATTATAAATGCATCTCATAAAACTATATATACAGTATATATATATAAAAAAAGCATTTCATGATCCCTTTAAATCAATGAATCACGATGTCAGCTTAACAATGTGGCGCAAAGTGTTTTTGCGAGAAGGGTATAACTGCAGCCTGGAGATCTCCAAATGGGGGTGGGAACTCCAAAACTGGGTGGGAGCTCCAAAATAGGGCGTGGCTTCCTCCCATTGACAGACAGGCACATGACACGCATGCGCAATGTTTTCCCCCTATCCACTTCAGTGCAAACTCCGCCCCACAACTGATTCTAAAGTTTTTATTGGTTTTGTCAATTAAAGTGTTGATTTCCTACACTATGCTACAAAAAATGCTAACCCCTAAACCTACCCCACACCTGACCCTAACCTTAACCAGTGAAATTGACAGCACAGCGGGATTGGTGCTGAATAGCGTGGTAAAGAAAGTTGCAGTTCAGGAGATAAACAGTTAATAAAATGATGCGATATAAGATTGTTCCATAACTCCCCAACCGGACCTCGTCGGACAATGGCACCTTTTTAGTTACCCAGCGTCACTACTCCCTCCTACCCTGCGAATTTCGTGCCCCGGGATGCCCCCATTGCTTGGAACAAAGCGATAGAGTAAAATCTTTCCCCTGTGCTGGGACGGCTCGCGGGAGAGCTTGTGGGTGATTCCCGTTTACATTATGAAGCAGAGGTTCAAACTCCAGTCCGAACACCACTGGCCACGAGCTTTGGGCTCTGCTCTCACGGAGAATATTTATTTATATAGCATATTTTATTTTAGATGAACTAGAAACAATGTTTAATTTATAAAGTTTTATTTTGAAATGCATGTCAATAACAATTGGCTGAAGCCACAGCCAATGGTGAAAGTCTTTGCGTGCGGAGGCCCCACCCCATTTTGGAGGTTCTGCCCACTTTTTGGAGTTCACGCCCCATTTTGGAGATCTCCAGTCTGCAGTTGAACCTACTTGGTTTTTGCTAGTTTCAGCCCGACACAGTTCTCATTTTCCTGTCCTGCACCGCGTTGTTTAAATAGCAAATGCATTTGCGCCCATTTGTGCGCCCATGGGCGTGCTGGTCTAAAAATGAGGTGTGTTCAGGCGCATTGTTGTCGCGTTGCTATTTTGAGGAACTGAAAATAGACTGCATCATAGACCAACTCAAACCTGGTCTAAAGTCTGGCGCAATATATTTTCTTTGTTATTTAAAGAGCGCGTTAGTAATATGCGCCTATAGGCGGGTGCACAACGCACGTACACTTTGCTTATTACACACACAGGGACGCACGCGCAGCAGCACACAAACATTTTTAAAAATGAAAAATTACATGCCGCCATGTAAATAACGAACCCGCCATGGCGCGAGCGCAAATGGCTTTTAAAGGGGATGGGGGATGAGACTCTGGTTTATTGCACGTTATGCCCAAAAAACACCCATTACTCCTTAAGAGAATAGGGACAACCCGTTTAGACCATGCGCCCCAGCGCGCCGACCATTTTCCCGTTGTTAAAGGCACAATATGTACGATTTTTTTATTAAAATATTCAAAAACTACTAGAACAGTGTTATATATTTTGCTGACTTGTGTACTTACATTATCCCAAATGTTTCGAAGAATGTTTAAATCCAGAGAAATAAGCAATTTTAACTAGTGGCACGGACCGTGCCCATAGTGTCATTGTGTCACCTGCCAATGACGTCATAACCCCTCGATTTCCGGTTTTGTTTTGTAGAAAACACGGAAACACCAAAGACGCTTTAATATGTTGTGCGTTTTAATAGACCGGTGATGACTGCACAGAGTAGCATTATAACAGAACTTTCAAACGTATCTAGTATGATAAAACAGCGCTGCTTTTTCCCCCACATACGCACGACCGGAAGGATAGGAAGCAGTCGACTGTGGCATAATAAAAGCTCCGCTGCTTTCGAGCCGTGTGTCACGCTCGTTCAGCGGCCTAGTTTTGCTTCGACGGCTTTCAGCCTAACCCTGCTTCATTCTACTACGTTAATAAATCATTAGCTCATCCATGAACATGATTTCTGCCCGAGTCCTGTCGGATTGCATCGGCTGTGGGAATAAGCTGTGACTCCCATAATTCCACACTCAGTCACGGCGTCATCAAACTATGCCTTTGTCTCTGTGTTTATTTTGAATATGCGCCCTCTTGCGGCGAAAATGACATATTGTGCCTTTAAACTAGCAAAAGTGGATTCAGACCCACACTGAGTGCACCTGTGCAGTGCGCTTTAGACCATGCGCTTAGATCGTTAAAATAGGGCCCCATGTGTCATTTTGTCAAATTAAGTGAACTTCAGATATGCCATGATCAGAAAGCAGGGAGCAGTGAACACTACATAGGGAAACTGTCAATCAGAAAGCAGCTATATAGTCACATAGGCTTGAAGCGTGAGGGTGATTAAATCATAAAAATTTTTTTTTTTTTAAATGAACTATTCCTTTAAATGGATATCAAACAGTTAATTTTTGTCTTAAAAAATAAATCATAGCGTGATGTCAACAACAGACTATGGAATACAACATTTGTCATATCCAAGTCAGTGTAAAATACTGTAGAGTTTAATTCTAAACAGCAATGCTCTCACTGAAAACAGGCTCAATCCTGTCAAAACAAGCACAGCATGTTAAACTCCTCCCATTCTCATCTGCTTCAATGTGTCCTGCCCATTTCCTGCTCTGCTTATTTAAGATGGGAACACGAAGCTAAACTAAAGGTGACAAACAGTTATCATCTTATTGTTTGCAAGTACTGAAATGGATGATGACATCACTGAATTCAATGATAAACTACCTTTAACTGAAAAATGAGTGTTTACTATTGTCACTTTGCATTATTGACACACTATTTTCCAAATTAATGCTGTACAGTTGCTTTGACACAATCTGTATTGTTAAAAGCGCTATATAAAGGTGACTTGACTTGACTACTGACCAGGTAATAACACAGCTATTATTGGTGACAAAAGAGAATCACACACACATAACAGGAAAGCTGTGGAAATGCACTCAAACATAAAGGTTGCAAATGGCAGAGTACACTCTTGCAACTAGTGTCTTTGGAAACCGGTCCTTATCCAAATTAACATGGGAAACTCTTATTGGGACCCTACAAGTCACAGTGTACTGCACATTAGGGCTTGAATTTTTTATTTAATTCTGTTCCCTGTATCACTCTCAGAGTGATGTACCATATAATTAGAAATAGCTTAGTCAAACAGCTCAATTTTCTACACGAGTAAGGCTTAATGTAAGATCTAGAGCTTTCTAGATCTCAAGGAATGGAATCCGGGCTGGAACAGAATGAGCCCAACCCAACCATAACCATCCACCCATTGTTTTGCTGACAGACCACATGGATTATCGTACTTCTTTTTCCCCCCAGAACTTTTAAAAAATATAATATTAAATAAATTGTAACATGCTGTGAGGTCTGATTTCTAGAAAACTGCCATACAAACAATAAATGAGTAAAATCCACCAAAGAAAATCCATCTAAAAAAAATCTAAAGGCAAAAATTATCTATAATAATTACACAACAGCTGATTAATTGGTTGGTAATGATTTAATGTAATCCTGCTTAGTCGAAACCTCCTTCCATCTGAAAACATTTCATGCAACAGTATGTGGAGCCAGTCAATAATACTTACTGTGTTGCACTGCACATGTGCAGTGTTTGTAACTGAACATGTATGTGTGTGCAGAATCTGACAGCATTTGACTGGGTTTGACAGTAAATTATGGCTTCTCCAGACGCTTGTGACCATAAATCAAAGCTTGGAAGGGTGACAAAGGTAAAACCAGGATAACCAGTTTCATGTTTCAAATGCAATGCACTTCTACTCTTACCTAACCTAGTATGGCCTATAGATTATCAGTGCACTTCATGATCTGCAGCATGCACTTCTACTCTGTTTACAGCTAAGCGCACTGAACTACAACTTAAAGCGCATTTAACCAGTGTATCATTGTTTGTGTGCACTGAAAAAAAAACAGCTTTTTTGACTGATATATAAAATGAATGAATGAATTAATTAAATAAATAACATATTTTACATCAGTTAGCATAAGCAACATTTAGACAGCAGGATCAAAACACTGTTTGGTAGTGAAGAACTGTCAGACTACTGAGCTTGCTTGTTTTGATAACTCATGCTTAGCAATGAGGAAGTCATTTGCGGCATAATCATTTCCTATGTGATTATCACAGAGACTTTTGGCTTGATTTTAGCAATATTTTGCCAAGTTAAATTAAAATTTGTTCCAAGATGTTCTTTGTGAAATTTAGTGTTACTAAAAGTTGTTATACCAACAACAGTGAAATTTCACGATTCTACAATTAAGATATTGCAGCTAAAACTAATTTACTGTTGAACACACCCATTTTAACTACTTAAAAAGTGAAATAATAATGCAAACTGATCATTATAAATGAATAAATTAAAACAATGGCATGTAGCCATTGTCAATAATACAAAGTAATACAGCAAACAGGACGCAACAGAACAAAGAGTTTTTCAGTACCTAATTATTGAGAACTTATTTAAATTATCCAGAGCAGTGTTTTTTTTTCTGTTTTTGATTGTTAATATTGTTTGATTATCATTATTATTAATGACATAATAGACAGCGGCAGGATTATTGGGCCACATTTACACAGCAAGGCCTGAAGCACAGACCTAAATATTTTTGACAAACATTTGACATGCATTTTTGACCCATGTGTTTACTTTCACCTAAGCCATAAATTAAGCGTTAGCGTTAGTTCTGGCAGGTCACGTGAGTCAAGCTTGCATCAGCTGATACTCAGCTGATCATATCTAGCTATAGGAATACGACACCTATCGCGGCATTCCTATATAAGCTCTATTCAGTATTATTCAGCAGCTTTTCAGCATGCTCAGGAGCAAATTACTCTCCTCCATCCCCAGCTCCTCCTTTCGCCACAGTCAGGACTTGGCTTTCTGATATTCCTTGCTAATCAGACTCCTTTATCTTGAATAAAGAGTTACACTTAAATATCATGTAGTACATTAATGATATCTGCCTTGTTCTATTCTGTTAACCCTAGGGGGGTTATTATTGCTGCTCTCCCTGCTCATTCATGACAGGCTGCATGGATGGGCAGGGAGTTTTTTGCCCAGAACAGAACCATACCGCCAAACCAAACTTTATGCTAAGTATCTATCATTTTGACGATAGTGGTCCTGACAGAACCAACTTTATTTGCATTCATACAAGGTGGGCATTTTGATAAAGTAGCTGATCTGTCAGACATATGCAGTTATGCACAGCCGTATACTGCAAAATGCACGTCTTCTTCACAGCATAAGCATTTGAAAGCAGCCGTCTGTCAGTCTGACAGTTAGTGGGCACCACATTGAGTCCTTACTCAGCAAAAAAATTTGTACTGCAGAAAGGCTGTTATCATTATATCTTTCTAATTTTAGCATATACTGACATTGTATAAGTACTTCACTAGTATGAGTAGTAGTGAAGTAATCGCTACATATGGGGTAAAAAAGACATAATTATGTATTGTGCCAAGAAGGTTGCACTGTCTGTTCGTTCACACAGGTACGAAACTGATTGGTAGCTGCCTTTAGCTGAGCCTTTACCGATTACCTCCACTGATCAGAGCATTCTGCACGGTCGTCTGTGAGTGACGTCACCTCCCAACACAAACACGCCCCCTAGTATAGCCCCGCCCCCTCACATTGATTGGCAGCTTTCCATGCAGACATCGGAAATTCAAATGCAAAAGGAATTGCGATTCCATTTGAGTTTTGGCAGGTTACACGCGCGACGCAGCGAGAGTGAAAAAGCAGACGTGGTAATTAATATTGCTATTTAAATATGACAGGCTCGTAACTCCTGAGACATGGGAAATACAGTTGCAAATGGACTTTGCTTTTTCATTTGAAATTTGGCAGTCGAAGCTAACCGCTGTTTTCAGAAAGCAAGCGCGTTTATTCTCAGTGGAGAGAGAGCGCGTGAGCACAGGGTTGCCAGGTTGACAAAGATAAGTAGCACGTTTAGCAGATATTTCTGTATTGCGCAAGTGTGAAGCTCTGTTTTGGGGATTACGTCTCTTTATATCAGGCAACCCAGTTGTGTTCCTCTGCAGCCAGATTATTAACAGATGCTCTATTCATTCTTTTTTAGAAACCTCGCACTTTTCTACTAAATTTTAAACGTTGTAAAATTAAGCGTGGTCCACTGCTGCACACGTGCCACAGTATCGATACAGGGCCAGCTGTATCGATACTCGTATCATCAAATCTCTGTGACGATACATCGTTGTATCGATATTTTGAACACAGCACTAGTCATTACTGACCAGGACTGTGTTTCCCCATAACTTTGCAAATCACGCTTTCAAGATCATCTCAATTATTGTTGTATTGCTGTTTCCCAAACCAGCATAAAGACCGCAGTCAGGTCTAAAGGAGCTAAATTAAGGTTGATACTTTCACCCAGTGTGAAAATGCTGCCAAACATATAAATCCATGGTGTAAATATAAAAACATGCTAAACATCTTATGTTAGAAACATTTCAACTTCATTTGTGTCAATATTGATGGTTGACTTAACTTGAACTTGGATTCACAGTATGTGTAAATCCATTATCATTTTTTTGAGTTAAAGGGTTAATTTTCAATTTGCAAAAATGAAAATTAGACTGTTTTACCGGAAGTGAAAGAAAAGTGTTTATTACGTTTGAAATATGGATATTTTTCTTACAAAAACGCATGGATTCACTACAGGAGGCCTTTATTCACCCCCTGGAGCCATGTGAGGCATGTTTTGTTATGAATGCGTGCGCTTTATTTGATGACTTGTGGACTGTTCAACTGCAACACCCGCTGACTGCAATGATAGAGCTTGGAATAGTCAGGACAATTTTTAATATAACTCCGACTGGATTTGTCTGAAAGAAGAAAGTCATATACACCTAGGATGCCTTGAGGGTGAGTAAAACACAAGCTAATTTTCATTTTTGGGTGAACTAACACTTTAAATGCATTTCATTATTTCTCCAAGTTTATCTTTCAATGTTCAATATCTTCCATTGGAGAATGAGAGTGAGACATGAGGGACTTGAGGGACTTGAGGGAGTGCAGCTGGTGGGACACATTGGGTTACATGCAATGCTTAAATAATTTTAAAGTGTTGGGTATAGAAGACCCTGAGTGAGCCTTAGAATAAGTAATCAGATGTTGATCCTTCTGATAAATAAGAAATTTAACAGAGAAAGGGAAGATGAAAGTGAGGGCAAACAGAAAAGAGTGACAATGATCTCATAAGATGAGACAGCTAGACAGAGGGGAGACAGTATCCAGTTACCTGCTGCATATCAAACTGTAGCCTCTTTAAAACTTCCCACTCAACAACTGACAGGTAAAAAGGAAGCAGAAAGAGAAAGAGACCCTCGTGGAATCTCTTACCCATGTCTGTGAGATCCCCTCGACCGGCCTGAGTAGTATGAGTAGCCAGAGTAGGTGGACTCTGTATCCATGGCAACGCTGTTTTGCCCCAGCAGATGGCTGAGGGCTTTTTGGATGTTGACAGGATGAAGGGCAGGCAGAAGTTTTTGGGAAGTCTTAACGGAAGGAGCTTACTCAGCAGAAGAACAATGAGAGTTTTCTGTCAGCTCTCAATCCTGGACGTGTGCCTGGGAGCTCTACACCAGCAAAGTTCATTCTGAAAAGACAAAGAGTTCGATTTTTAGTTGTGGGACTAAAAAAAGTCAAAACAGCCTTCCCTTAAGAGCAGCAGAATACAGTTGCAAGTTGCAACTCCTGTTTTCTGTCAAGAGATCTATTTTATTTTCCAGATTCATATCTGTTTCCCTGTTTCTGGTGTCTAAATGTGTGTGTCTGTGATCTGCTCACAACTGGACCACATTAAATACAGGTGTAAACAGGCTCCAAAATGTTTTGTGATCTGATTTATCAAATCAAACTAAATACAGCTACTCTATCCAGATGCTATCCATATACACATACAAACTGTGATTGGATCTCAGTGTAGTGTAAACAAGTGTTTCTTAACTCCAGTCCCGGGGACCCACCTATCAGAATGTTTTAGATGTCTCACTAATTCAACTCATCAACATTCTTAGTGTGTTGAATTTAAAACATTCTGGGAGGCGAGTCCCAAAGACCAGAGTTGTAAATTCCATCTAATCAAATGTATCTGCATTCACAGGGTGACGTAACACAAAATACCACCACTATCATTATGGCTTTACCAAAACATGAAATGCTCATCCCTGCATTTGCAGAAGAAATGCTAGAATTTTATGCAAAGAGAAAGACCGCATCCATTATAATCACTGAAGTTGTCACTTAAGTTCTGTACTCTTGCCAAAACTCCCATTAAAGGGGACCTATTATGCAAAATTCACATTTACATGGTGTTTGATCACAAATTTGTGTCAGCAATGTCAGCTACACTACACTTCCTTTCTATATACTCCCCATAAATTATAAATAGTGTCTCAAAATGAGTTGTTTGCATTGTCACTGTGAGCTCTGCACTATCAGCATATATCCTCCCCTGAGTGAGCTGGGGAGGATCCAACTTCACATGCAGAAGACATAAGTATTGCACTTTATATTTTGTGAATGTTTTCAAATCACCTGCCCAAATTTGTTTGTTGTTGAACAGTGTATGTTTTCTGAAAATATAAGAGAGAAAAATGTAATTTTGTCTCTTATATTTCAGAAAACATACACTGTTTGTAAAAAGACAATCTCAAACTGTACTGTGCATGGCATGAATTATACAGACAATAAGCATTTTTAGGTTAAAAATAAGAATGACGAAGAATAAGTTCTAATCTATGTGAATAAAATAATAGACAATGGTAACTTTAGCTGCATTAGCTGTGAAACTTGCTAACAAACAAATTTGGGCAGGTGATTAGAAAACATATTGCATACCCACTGTCATTACAGTATTTTTTGTGTGTTGCTCATCCATCGTTGCAAAATGGCTGAAAGATTTGGCATAGTTCATTCTCACGGTTGTTACTTTTGCCAGAGTCTCTTTGACTCTGATTCATACATATAGGGCTTAACCGGTATTTACAGTGTCAGTCATATTGGTTCTTGTATCAAAAGCACGAGCTGTAATGGCAAGGCCCTCTTCTGGAAAAGGGGGTGGGGAGCAGCAGCTCATTTGCATTTAAAGGGATACATGAAAACTGCATGCTTTTGTTTCCACACAAGAAAGGCATTTACAGCATGTTATAATAAATAATATGTGGAGTACTTTGAGCTGAAACTTCACAGACACATTCTGGGGACACCTGAGACTTATATTACATCTTATATTACACCCTTTTATCAATATAGCTTTCTAGACTGCACAACATATTTTGTTTACATCCTTGAGAACATCAATCTGCCTACACACCTGTCAATCAACTACTATTAGACTATTACAGAGATTTTAAATAGACATGCCAGATACATCTGAATCCAGTATATCATTGCAGATAACTGGAAAAGTTATTATCAAAACTTAATATCAATAGTGGCATTAAAGTCCTGATAATTTGCTAAGAAAGATACAGTGTAATATATATATATATATGTATGTGTGTGTATATAATTTCACTCTTGTTTAATAGGAAATAAAAAAACATAACAGGACCCAATAGGCAATTTCACCAATACAGTTATGTGGCCTAAAGCAACAAAAATGTATTTCTGTATATGTGTATTTTCTTATTATGGTTGTTAGTCTATTTTTCAAAGAAGATCTTTTCTGAGGTGAAACGGAAAATGGAGAAGAACTCCAGAAATACTTTTTTTGGAATCACATCATTGTAAGACTCATCTTCAGACAGATGTGTTGTTTTTTTCAATACAATCTCTAAAGCTGGGTGGATGAAAAATTAAAGTGCACAATGACATGCTTTGGACGGCGAGTAACAAGCTGAGCCTTGTCTAAACACATAGGTGTGTGAATGAATTTGTGGGTTTGTTGGGTGTAGCTACATGAACTAAAAGAGAAGCGTTTGCTCCCTTGCAGTACTAAGAACCAGCATCTGGTTCATGTTATTTGCATAAAGTAGAGCTCAGTTTAACTATGTTTAATTATCAATGGTTGCTGACTTGCTCCTATTGTAGGAATTCAGTAACTCTTACTTAAAACTAATGTTATGAGGTCACTTCGTTTGTGCTGTCTGTGTGAATGCCCTCCCACACTCGCCTTCTTGTAGCTCAAGGGGTGTTACGGCAGAAGCAATGCCAGGTCACTTTGGATAGAACCATCTGCCACATGCATAAATATAAATGTAAAATCTCAGAGAATCATGCAGCAGCATGCAAACATGCTCTTTGAGAAGTTGCATTTCAATTATTTGACAACTGTGTCCTAATTTTAAAGGGACCACAAAAAAAATATTAAACTCACTTTTTCTTATTTGATGGGAATCAGTCTTTTTCTCTTATCACATTCAATTTTCACACATTTTGTGCTTGTTAGGCAAGACAATATAAGGCAGGCTCCTCTGAGAATATAACTGCTTTCATGATGAGCAGAAAACTGGGAAAATAAATGGTGCACATCCCAGATATCTTTGTTGGGAACATTTCACAATGCTTTCTATTAAGCAGTGTTGCAGGAAGCCTGCAACCATGGATTCTGGTCAAAGAACTAATCTGTCTGGTTATGCTAGGGTTGAGAGTGGGGGATGGAGTGAATTGGAAGCAAAAATAAGCTCTGGGCTTCACAATGAACATTTAGACCAAATAACCAAAACACTTACTAATGGCAGACACAGACCTTCAGAAATACAGCTCACAGAATTAACTGAGCTTTTTTTCTTTATATCTAATATAATCCATACCATGTGCTTAAATGATCTCCTCCCTACTCATACATTATAGTACATCTGTCACTGCTGTCACATTCCCTCATTAGACCCTCTCACAATGGCAAAATTTAATGTGGTTGTTTGTACAGTGTATAACCATATGGTGATAAACATACTCCAACTAACAAAAGGCCTGTCGAAAGACATTATTTACATTTGAAAAGCCAATTAATTGTTATTCAGACTCAAGATTTGTTGAGTCGTGCTGCGGTGTAGATGCAACATAATGCCATTTGTGTACTGAAGAAATATTTTGTGAATTATTATTAACAGTCGTAGAAAGACAAAATTATTAGTTTGATTTGTTCACTTATGTGGATTAATTTACTAATTCTCACCTACATGTCATAGCTAGTAAATGTGTGGGTGTTACACTTGCAATATACTGTATATGCAAAATTTGCAGAAATTAATACAATTTGGTCCCTTCTTGCCTTCAATATCCTTCTTGCTGCAACATTTCCACATTTTCAGAAGGTTATCATATCTGACAATAGAAGTAATGTAATATTGATACTAGCGCATAGGTTTTCTAATGACATCATGATGTTATCTGTAACGTGCAGTCGAGGATCCAAATGCAGTAGAAACTATTTATTTAAAGTGCCCCTATTATGCAATTTTTAAGGTTGCTAATATTGTTTTATGAGTCTGCTAAATCAGGTTTACATGCATGCAAGGTCAAAAATACATTAGTTTTCTCAAAAAATAGTTTTAATTTGACCTAATTTCTAAATTATTCGTAAATGACTCGTGTGAAGCAGTTCAAAGAATCAGTCTCTCTAAACCCCTCCTTTCCGTGAGCCCTCACTGCTGTGATTGGTCAGATGGCACAGTCCTTTGTGATTGGTCCAGAGCCGTAGAGAGACTGGCTCTTGATTGGTCTACTGCGTACAGCGCATGTCGGAAACGAAACACCCATTGCCATGATGGATTGACAGCCCTGGAGACTTGTCAATACATAGAAAAGATGGCATCGATTGTACCTTACCAATTCGAGCCGGAGTCTAATGATGAAACGGTTGAAGTGGCTGATCGACAAGAGACTGATTCGCAAGCACGACTGGAGCAGGAATTTCTCAGTGGTAAGTGTAAAGTTTTAACAAGTTTGTGGTAATTATAAGATGTGATAAAACAAACCTGCTCTCACAGCGTAGGATACAGCTTCTTCTCGACATGAGTTTAATCACACAGAAATTTCACTGTGTTTGTGGGCAGCCAAGTTGGTGACATAGAACGTGGGCGGACATTATGCAAATGTGCTACTTCATGACGTAGAGCCGTAACAGAATAAGATTCTAATTCCTGACGACTCGTTTAGGCGATTGCAAGCCGTCTCTTTTTTTGGATAGACAATAACTTTATTTATCATACACTGTCAGTTTCACAACTTTGCAGATAGTTTATGTTCACATACAGCTACATGACTCACTGCATGAAAGGTAATATTCGAAAAGGCATAATAGGGGCACTAAAACAGACACCAAGTAAATCCAGGCATGGCAAGAAACAGGTCAAAGACTTGGCAAGAAACAGGGCAATAACATGGAGAGGGAGAGAACATAGAAACAATGTAAACAGAAAATACACTAAAACATAAAAGTCCTTGAACACATAACAGAGAACACCAATTCTTGATAATTCTGCCAATGGACAAGAAAACTCTGACAGTGCCGGTCCTAAGCCCGGTTAAAGGAGGATGGTTGGGATAGGGCTAGAAACCCCATCCTGTAAAAATGGAGTTGACAGAAAACAATAATGCACAGTTCAAAGTGGTTTTATTCCCCAAAGTGTAAAAATGTGGCTTTTCATAGGTGTGCAAATGTTGTTGTTTTTTTTTTTTACAATATATTCAACAATATAATTTGGCTATATACCGATGTACAGGTGCCAAAACATAAACGCAATTCAGCTTCCACACTACTCACTTTACTCTCTCCCTAAAATCAGGGTTGCCAGGTTTTCACAACGAAACCCTCCCAATTGCTACTCAAAACTGGCACAAAACTAGCCCAATCGCATTTCAAGGGGGACTCCCTGTTAAAAATCGCATTCCGGGGGGTAAAATACACTCCACAGCATATAACATTTAGCTTATAACATAAGTGAGAGGTGAACCACAAGGTATTTACAGCGGTTTGGAATACACTGATGTTATCTTTATTTCTGAATTAAATAAAATAAAATCTTGATGTTTAAAATATTTGAGTAATTTCCTTGAATAATGATGTTGAAACAAAATGTATCACTTGAACATTAAACATTCAAACCAGCCACAGCACTAAACAAACAAAATAAAACTACCAACTTGGGACAGTTAATGGGGTGATACAACACCAAACTAGAGCAGGGGTCACCAAACTTGATCTTGGAGGGCCGGTGTCCTGCGAAGTTTAACTCCAATTTGGCTCAACAAACCTGCCTGGAATTTTTAAGTATACCTAGTAAGACCTTGATTAGCTGGTTCAGGTGTGTTTGATTAGGGTTGAAGCTAAACTCTGTCTGAAATCTGGTGACCCCTGAACTAGAGGGTACAAACACAGACCTATGTAAGGATGGTATATTTGCCAGCATTTAGTTTGTGTGTATGCATAATGGTGGAAACAGTTTGTGTATGTGTACAGGCCCATACTCAGTCCCTTCGAAATAAAAGTCCTGAATCACAGTTAGTCTGTAACACTACTGAATCACCAAGAAATCAAAAACAAACTAATTTAATCAGTGGTGAAGACGACCAAGTCCCAATGACGGAGTTGGGTAAAAGCCCCTCTGCAGCTGTCCAATGCCCGGTGATTGGCTCATTCTTCAGCACCAAGACTAAGATGATTATTGGCATGTGGAACATCCAGTCACTTTACCGAACTGTTACAGGCCTTCAATGATTACCAGCCTCAGCCTTGCCGAGACCCGCTGGAATGGCTCTAGCCGCATTGTCAGCTGTCAGGGGTGGGGATGAAGGGATGAGGCGAGGACTCAATCGCAGGAGAAATTATGGCTTTTATTAATAACAAAATAAAATAAAACAAAACAAACAGAAACTACCCCATAGGGGAAACTGACTGGCAAGGCAGGACACAAGGCGCGCACACACAACATTCAACGACGAACTCGCACAGGACTGCAAACACAAGGAAAATAAATAGGGAGCAAATGAGGAGGGTAATAAGGGCAACACAGGTGGGCAAATTAACCAATAATCAGGTAACAAGATGGGCGGGGTTAGACAATTGACATGAGAGCACATGGCACAAGAAACCAAACACGACAAAAGCCATGTGCTCATACAAAACAAAAACACAAGCACATGGCCAGCAAAGCAAATCACAAGCCATGTGCTTGAACAAAACAAGACATGAACAAGCAGCTAATGAGAATACTCATAAGCCACGTGTTCACACAAGACATAACAACATGAAAGCATGCAGCCAATAAAAAACCCAAGCTGCGTGTTACACAGCACAAGACGTAACATGAAAGCACACAGCCAAAAACACGAGCTGTGTGCAACAACACAAGACACAAGGACAGAAGAGTGTATGGCCCGAGCGAACTCGAGACCACACGCTCCCACAACAAAACAGAACATGGAGCGTGAGTGTCCGAACCCCGACACCAAACCGAAACTGAATCTGAACAAGGCACGCAGACAAGAGAGCACATGGCTCGAGCACACTCACAAGAAAGTCCATCGCCTGGTGGACTGTATGAGAACAAAATCGGCTACATCCATATCGTTTACGCTGATGGTCATCCCTCCTCGACGTCAGAAGCCGAAACAGTGCTGATGTGAGATCTGATCATTATTTGCTTGTCGCTAAATGTCGGCTCCGACTGTTGCTAAGTATTGGCAGGAACGGAACACGACGAGACGTCGATTTAGAAAGTGGGGTTGCGTTTCCAACGTACTGTTGTTGCAAGTGCTGATAGGGCAATCAGGAGGAAATGTTGCTCGAATCGAGAACGATGGATTAAGAACAATACCTGGGACCTCATTGATGCCCGGCGACAGCAAACGCAACAGTGGGACCAGGCCCTTCCAAGATCAGATAGGGACGCAGATGAAGCATGGAGTACCAATCAGAGATAAATATGGTCGTTTACTGCTGACGGCCGAAGTACAAGAGAGAGGTTGGGTGTAACACTTTGAAGAACTCCTCAACCAGCCTGCACCAGTGTTAAGAGTTCGCTGATTAGTTATTCTTGCCCATGGTTGACCTACCTGTGGAAGACAGACCGATCTTGACTGCGGAGACTGAAGTAGCAGTTATAGCCCTCCGGAGTGGCCGTGCACCCAGCATCGACGAGATATCGGCAGAAATGCTCAAGTATGGAGGTCAAGCCCTAATCAACGAGATGACTGCCTTGATTAACCAATGTTGGAATAAGTCGTCTGTCCTAGCAGATTGGAGAAGAGGCATTATTGTTACACTTCCGAAGGAGGGAAATCTCGTTGACTGCAACAACTGGCGAGGTATCACGCTACTCTACATCCCCAGCAATGTTTTTGTGCTTGGTTCTCCTTTGATGCCTCCACCGAATGACCAACGCACAATTGCATGAGGAGCAGTTCAGTTTTAGACTGTATCTGTCTAGAGGTTTTTGAACACAACAACACGTCTTGTGTAAAAATCTGCCAAAATTATACCAGACTGATTAGCTGAATAGCACATTCCCACTACATGCAAGTTTCACATCAAATCCCTCATGTTTAATTAAGTTGAGCTATGCCAGTCAGACTTACATTACTCTCTCATGGAGATAGAAAACCTCTAGACCTCAAAAAACCATACCTCAAAACCTATTCAAAACCTCAAAAACCTCTAGACAGATACAGTCTAAAACTGAACTGCTCCTCTGTATGCTCTCCATTCATGTCCCTCTCTCCATTTCATCACTTTAAGGGATTATGCATATTCTGTGCCATTCATTAACATCAAGTTTGCCCAGAGAGATTAAAAAGCCCCTTCTATCATTAATAATTAAATCCCAAAATTTTAACTCAGAGACTCTGACTCAATCATGTTGTGATTTAATGGGCATGGTAAAGGGATGTATTAATGAGAGAGAAATCTGTGCCTGGCATCAAAAATGTAGCACATCTTTCTCTCTCATTGCAGCTATTATAATTACAGAAACCAGAGTCTTCTACCAGTTAACACTTGCGAGAGCTTTATGAATGAGAAGCAAGGCTGAGGACAGTGAAAACAGTCTAACAACTAGAATTCTGTCATAACAACTATCAGAGAGATTGGCATGGTAATGGACATGGCAGTGTTAATGCTTTTGGTATTGGATGAACAGATCTGCTAAGCTGCTGCTGCAGTTGTTGATTATTATTATTGCTGAATGCTGATGCTGTAGGCTAGATCATGTAGCCTACAGACTTGATTTTGACAATACATCCTCAGACATGCATGAAATCTCCTCTCGCCCTACACGTTTAGTATCTGCTGTGTGCGTGAGAACTGTTTCCTCCTGCTGACGTTCCCGTGTGCTGCAGAGACTCAGACAAAGACAGGGCTCGACAGTGCGGGAGCTTCAGTCGAAAATAAAAATAGATGTGGGCGAACTGTAAAATGTATTTAAGGAGCACTTGTGCGAATAAAGCAAAATCCCTCCGGGTGAGTTTTCTTAAAATGAATGTCATAAAAAGTCTTCAATACATGAAATGGTAAAACAAACGTCTTAATGATCATTTTAAGTCGTCATATTTTGGGGATGGAAAAACATAAATCAAAATCAACATATCGATTATTAAACTTCAAAATTATTTCATTAAAAAAAAAGAGTGCTGCACGTTGCAGTGTCACAAGGCAGCGCAGTTGCGCGTTCTACAGGCTCGTGCAACAGCGCTTCAGACTGCTTCAAAGTGATTCTCAATCAACCAATAGTGAGCATTTATACCAATCGATTGCTTATGAACTCAAGTTAATGAATTATGACAATGTCTGTAGTGTAGTGATATCGCGAGAACAGAGGGGTGGGAATGGGAGAGAATCGCGTGAGTTAAAGAGAGCGATCATGTAGTTGAGAGTGTGTTAATAAAGTTGAGATAACAACGATAAAGACTGGTTATTGAGACAAGCAACACAACATAAATGGCGACGAGGATGAAAACATAAAAGAACGATTAGGATCGCCGTGCAACTGTCGCTGGAAACGACATCTGGATCTAAAAGACTGACGGAGCTGGCATGGAGGGCGAAGAGGCCGCAGCACGAGCACCGCCGATACATGTCGCACAGGCTCAGTTATCGCCGCCTATTCCATTGAACCTCGGAGTTTCGGATTTGTATGCAGAATACAAAACATGGAAAGACTCTTACAGTTTCTTTGAGTTGGCCAGTGGAACTATCAATGCGGCCGATGCGGTAAGACGCGCTACTTTTTTGCATTGTATTGGTGCTCCAGTGCAGAGGATTTTTCGCGAATCTCCTGGGTCCCAAAGATTCATATACGGAGACTGTAAATGCACTGGATGCTTACTTTACTCCACGGAAAAATGTTGCGCTGGAAAGACACAAATTCCGACTGAGATCTCAACTACAAGAAGAAACGATTGGCGCATTTGTGAACGCGTTTGAGGGATGTAGTGCAGTGATATCGCGAGAACAGAGGGGTGGGAACGGGAGAGAATCGCGTGAGTTAAAGAGAGCGATCATGTAGTTGAGAGTGTGTTAATAAAGTTGAGATAACAACGATAAAGACTGGTTATTGAGACAAGCAATACAACAATGTCTACTTTATGACCTTTATATAATATGTTTTAGACGGTTGTAAGAATGCATATGTTCTCTCTCATCTGAAGGATCAGCCCGCAATAGTATAAACATTTCAAAATAAGAGTCCCAGTGTATTTCGGGCTTGTTTATAATTAAAAGTCACACGCTACGTTTTTTTCTTTTCTTTTCTGGGCATTATTGGTATTTTGGTTACACAATTAATTGTATTTAATTTAATTTCCATTTCATTCATAATAAACTATTGTACTTTCTGGCTTGGATGCTTCCCCACAGGAAGAAAAGACTAAGAACATTATTTGACACATATTATTCAATATATAGATTTTACAAGTATCAGTAAAATATGCATCCCATTCACTGAGAGAGACACTATATGACAAAGTAAGGAGAACTCTACCATTTAAATGCTGTAATTTTGCATAATGTACAATGCATTATATTTGTATGTAATTAAATGTAACAGTAGCCTATGTAATTCAAATGAATTTCAATAAATAAAAATATTGTTAAAAATCACACATTATTTGTTATTTGTCACATGTCGTAGACCATTTTTGGCCATTGGTAATAGGAGGATTTTCCACCTGGCTACCACCGCAAGTATATTTCAAACCTGTGGGAAGCACTGCAACTAAATCTTCACTCTGGGTGACTAAATAATGTCTATCGTTAGCCATTAGCCAATAAATTCTTCGATTTTAATCGCCAATGTGTGTGTTAGAGGCTAATTACAAGTTTAGCATAGATATATTTTAATTCGCTGAACACTCTGAGTGCCTGAAAGTTTTGCTCTCCATCAAGCGATCTGTACTACCTCATTTCAGCTCAATGGATGCGCAGCGTAGCTGTATTTGACGTACCGTAAACTCTAGCATGAAGGCACACGACTCGCTGTCGCTTTGCTGGTAGCGCTGTGTTTCTCACACATGCAAAGAGAGAGATCGAGTTGTATTTTTCCTGTTAAAATAACGAGTTAATTTAGAATTATTCAGCTTTTAAGAACAAGCAGAAGATACGCCAGTTTCTCTGGTAGTAGGTGGAACTAATGCCACGCTACATGTAAACGATATTCTTTGTTGTATTTTCCTGTCAAAATAACGGAGTTCATTTAGAATTATTCAGCTTTTAAGAACAAGCAGAAGATACGCCAGTTTCTCTGGTAGTAGGTGGAACTAATGCCACGCTACATGTAAACGATATTCTTTGTTGTATTTTCCTGTCAAAATAACGGAGTTCATTTAGAATTATTCAGCTTTTAAGAACAAGCAGAAGATACGCCAGTTTCTCTGGTAGTAGGTGGAACTAATGCCACGCTACATGTAAACGATATTCTTTGTTGTATTTTCCTGTCAAAATAACGGAGTTCATTTAGAATTATTCAGCTTTTAAGAACAAGCAGAAGATATGCCGGTTTCTCCATTTTACAAAGATAAGCTGATCTGGTGGAATTCACACACAATGTACTTCTATGTATGTACAGTCAAATTAAAATTTATTCAGTCACCTTCAACGTTTCACACATTATCACAGTTTATTCTCTATAGTTTAGAAAATGGTAATAAAATATGACAAGAACTCAGGGTTAAACTGTGTCAGAACAAATTCATCTTGATAATGCCAGATAACACTTAAGCAAAACATGGTCAGGTCAAAGTGTCTGGGAGTCCACTGTATGAAGAATTTTGGGGTATAATATGTCACAGTTTACTTTATTTTGCTATCCTCACTTACATAAATGAACTATAGTGTCCTGCACCCACTAGTAAAAAAATATAAAAAATTATTTCTGATGTCTGAATAATTTTTGGTTTGACTCTATGTATGTACTGTATGTGTGTGTGTGTGTGTGTGTGTGTGTGTAAAATAGTAAAGTATATCAGTCTGGTGAGTAAACAAAAAAAAACTAGCCAATGGCGATTATATTGCCAAGGTGTGTCTCAAATCCCACGGAGGAGCTCCGTAAGGATAAAAGGAGGAGTAATGACAGTGAAGGACGAGAGAGGACCAGGCCTAGATTTTATGTTGTTTTGTTTCTATTTGTGCACGGCAGTCGTCCGTGAGGGGCTATCAGGCTATTTTCAGTTTTGTGTTTATTTTGTTATTAAATTGTTTAAATGTGTTCCACTGGTGCCGAAACGTGAACCGGATGACTGCCTCACGGATGACTGCCGCACACAAAACACAAAATAAAATCCAGGTCTAGTCCTTTCTCATCCTTCACTGTCGTTACTCCTCCTTTTACCCTTCCGGAGCTCCTCCGTGGGACTCGAGACCAATGAGTGGCGCAGGTGTCACTCATTATCATTAACTCCACCGGCCTTGCTCTGTTCCCACGGCTCTCGACCCCGCCCCACTCGTCACATACCCCCATCGCCCCTCACAGGTTGGGGGGGTACCCACGAGACTGCGCTCTACTCCCCCCTCCCCTTTTCTGGGGGGAGCTGATCACGGCGGCCGCGGCGTACCTGGGGGTAAGGACAGAAGAGGCGAGAGAAAAGGAGACCGAAGAATGAGGAGAGACAAGAGAGGGGAGAGAGGAAAAGAAATGTCTCTGTCCGGTTGACTGCCGCTTGGTCCTCAATCAGCTGAGAGGCTCTCACTCGCAGTGCCATGCAATGGTACTGGATATCTTTGGTGGACGGCCCAACGCTCCTCCGCCACTTGGCGGACGGCGATGGCTCCTCTGGTCGAGGGCAGTCGGCAGCGAGTCCCCCGTTCCCTGCTCCTCCCTGATCATGGTGGACGGCAGCAGGATCCTGCCTCTAGGCGAATGGCACCGACTCCTCCGCTCCCTCTCGGTCGGCCAGCATCCCTCCTCGACCCAGGAGCGCGGCAGCGAGCCCTCCATCCCAACTCGTCCATGCTTGGTCGTCTCTCGTCCTTCACTGTCGTTACTCCTCCTTTTATCCTTCCAGAGCTCCTCTGTGGGACTCGACACTGGTGAGTGGCACAAGTGTCCCTCATTATCATTAACTCCACCGGCCTCGCTCCGTTCCCACGGATCTCGGCCCTGCCTCACCCGTCACACAGACTACCAGCAACTGAAACAATCCTTGATAAAATAATTTTCAGACCCAAAGTCTACATATGGACTGTTCGCTGCTCTGGACATCAAACAGGGTCACCATGAAACTTCTAAAGCTCAAAGTGTACTTCACTTTTTAAAGGGGTCCTATTATACTTGTTCACTTTTTCAACTTTAGTTAGTTTGTAATGTTGCTGTTTAAGCATAAAAGAGAAATGCAAAGTTACAAACCTCAAAGTCCACTTCAAAAGGAGATATTTTATTTAACAGAAATCACTTTTCAAAAACTACAACGAATGACTCGTTTGGACTACAACTCATATTTTCCGGGATTTGTGATATCACAAATACCGACGAATGGGACGAGACCTGGTTGAGCTGCACTAGAGAAGGCATCGAGTGTTATTACTATGTCGGAGACACACTAGCTTTCCCAAGGCAGACAAACTTAGAGTGGTTACAATCATCCGGGTTTAAATCGCGCTCAAATTTATTTGATTTTGACCGCAATATTAACACTGAAGCTTGCAGGTGGCTATGATAAGGGGCATCACATTTCCCGACCAGGCACCGAGTGGTGCCAATCACAACACACACTAGCCCAGCTAACCAATCACAGCACATTTCGTATTTCAGAAGGCGAGCCATTCATGCCAGACTGGTGAGAGAGGTGTTGTAATAATGTAAAATATGTGGAAAATAATGTGTTTTTCGAACAACCTAGTATGAGAGCCTGACTAGTAACACCCCTAAAACAAATTCAAGACTTTGTAAAACAGCATAATAGGACCCCTTTAAGCGTACACGATCATCAGAATAGTATGCGCTAGGGTTGGGCGATGTCTACAAAATTGGCATCGGACGATGTCTACAGTGAAACATCGCAATGGACGAAGAGTTAGGGGGTGTGCCCGAAGCGTGAATCCTTATAAGGGAAAGCACGATTCCTAACACCATGTCTACACCAGACGCGAGTGGCGCGGCGCGACAAAATACTATAGAACCACTTATCTATAATAGAGATTTATTATATATAGATCAGTCTCTAGTCTTATAGAACTCATTATAATCAGTGATGCTGTCTACACTGGATGCGGCACGACACGACAAATCCCTGACAGTAAACTGCTGCTGTGTTCTATTTATGACGTGCTGACACAAATTTCAAATGATTTTCAATGGTCGTTTTGTCGCGTTCAGTGTAGACAGACTTTAGCTGATGCGGTGCGACACGACAACTGCCTGTTATATCCTACAGTACATAAAATTACGCACTTTAATGCCCTTTAAATGCAACGTGTACGTTCCCTTGGAACTGGAATCATGGCGGAATTTCATGTGAAGTCCACTTCGCGGGGTACTTACGGTCGAATAAGACGACGCTTGAATGTTGCTGCCTGAACAAGAGACCGTTACTGAAGTGAAAGTGTTGACTGGTGTCACTATCTCCCGAACGCGCCGGCGGATCTCCACCAAATTCGGGGGATCCCTTCAGCTCGAGGAGCCCTCTCGAACGCCACCCTCCGCTAGATCGATCGGCGCCGGACCGCGAATTTAACCGCCCTTTACTCCCGAACCCCGGGGGCTATCGATGCGGGGGTGGTCTCATTTGAAAGCGGGCCTCTAGACGTACACTTGATTCGTGTTCGAGAGGGTTCCTTGAGCTGAAGGGATCCCCCGAATTTGGTGCGGATCCACAGTGCCGTTACGGAGATATGGCCGTTCAAAGTTCAATGGTTTTCCATAGACCTAAGCTTTAATGCGTTTCATCCAGGTCGCCAGTAGCAAACAATGGAGCGCACTCTGCTGGACAAACTAAGTAATTACACCATTTCAAGCATTTTATCTGTGTTATATGCTCTGTAAAAGAAATGTTCATATCGGCGGCATATTTGCCGATACCGATATATCGGCAACAGGCTCATATCGGCCGATAATAACAATATATCGGTCGGGCTCTAATATATTTTCCTCCCATGTCGTATTTATTCCCATTAGGGGTTCCGCCTACACGTCATTTTCTTTCCGAACACGATATTGGGATGCGGGGGGAATGGGAGGGTGGGATCACGATGCTGGCTCAACATTGTGATGTCTATCAGCCATCGGCGATGGACGATGGCATCGTCTATCGGCCCAAACCTAGTATGCGCATACTGTATCCGCACCACCCGATTTTTGTAACCATGTGTACTTTGTACGCTCAGGTCGCACATGCACACTGAATTATTTTTGCAGTAATTAGATGTTCCACAAGGTAGCAACACTGTCCCTGGCCATTGTTGTTTCACAGTAGAAAACAAAACTAAAGAGATGGAACAACAACCACAAAAAAACTGATATAGCTCAACTCGGCCATAAACCTATGGGGAAAAATAGAGCAGACACTGGACATGGATGAAGCTAGGGCTGGACGATATGGCCAAAATTTATATCACAATATATTTCTTAATTTTGGTCGATACGATATAATTCCGATATCGATATGAACACTATTAAAAAAAGCCTCGTAAAAACTGTCAAGAACGCCCACAACAGATGTCTGTGCATACAAACTTATAAAAAATTAATTTGCCAAGTCTATGACAACTCATATAAAACTATATCATATTTTAGAAAAAAAAAACAGTACAAATAAATTAATGTTTACCTTTTATTTGTATTTAGCCTTCATACAAACAAGAAATGTGAAATCACTGTCAAATAATCGTCTCAGACTCACCTAACCTTAAATGCTACTTAAGGTTATTATTATTCTTCTTAGACTAAATTTCTGAACGCTACTCCTCCTAGAGCTTTCAAGCTAGAACCATCTGAATAGACTGATCTGACTCGAGTTGCTATATCTTTTCAGACTGCTTTTAAAACTGAAGATTAAAAATCATAAAAATCCCATAGACTTACAGTGAGTAACTTGCTATTCATGCTGGAAACATGCTAGTAGCATGCGAGTCATTCTATAAACATGCTAATCATGCTAAAAACATGCTAGTAACATGCTAATAATGCTAGTAACTTGCTAACCATGCTAGAATCACGCCAGTAACATGCTAATCATGCTAGAAACATGCTAGTCATGCTAGAGATATGCTGATAACTTGTTAATCATGCTAACAACATGCTAGTAAATCCTGTGTCTTTTGCAGCTTCTCGTACATAACGTGGTGTAGTTGGTGCTAGTTCAAATTTAAAAAAAATGCTTCTACAAAAAAGTTTCATCTGCAGATCTGGCCTTGTTTAGGGATCTGTGCCTTTGCATACGGACATCTGTAGGTTTTTTCAGCAATAGTGTGCACTCTTAATTTACAGAGAAAAGAAGGTCCAGGGAAAATCTGTAGATAGAAAAATCTTCATTCAAGTTATTTGTGAATTTTTCTTTTTTCTACTTGTTACTTTGCACTTTTTGTTAGAAAATGTTTATTTACTATTTATTCAAGTTTTTTAAGGTATCTAATATTTTGATACTTAATTTCCATAAACTAAATATTCTTAAGAATTAAAAGTTTGTTGTCATTTGAAAGTGTGTTGGCCTTCTTGCATTATTATGGTTTTATATTATGATTATATATTCAGTGGCATAAAATGGTCTTAAAATTACAATACTATTGTTTATCGCAATTATTTCTGGGGCAATATATCGCACAATAAAAAGTTGTTATCGTGACAGGCCTAAAGAAGCATCATTTTTAATAAGTGGACATGGCAACCAGTCAAGATCATGCTCTGCAAAAAGTCTTACAAACAAACACAACATGAAGGCTCAGTCGATGGTGGTATAGTTAAAAATCGCCTAACATTAATGAGTCTTTGGTCACTGTAATTTAGTGTAATATTACTTTGGTTGAAATAGCAGATACAGAAAATATTGCTATGGTTACTTTGGGGTCTATCATCACAGTTTCAAGAGTGAGTTCACACACACAAAACGATAATTTAGGGGATTCACTCCTGTATTTAAATACGGTTGTCATTCCTGAAGCTTTACAGTGTGTACATGGCCATGAGTGAGTGTATATAGCCCGTTCAAGACCAATAAGTTGCCGAAAAGTACACCGTTCAGTACCCATGCACTGTGTGAGAAGTAGGGCTGCACAATTAATCGAATATCTAATAGCGATTACAATTATGGATGCCAAAATTACATAATCGTTCAAAGCGGCAATTAATCGTTCAAAGTCCACTTATGTTATTCTGCACGCTTAAGATGTTTTTTTAATCTTTCTACATGTTATCTTAAGGATTTTTCCATTGTTTTAGTATTAGTATAACATTATAATACCATTCATATTTCTTTTTATAATTTGAAGAAACCAATCCGATGTATATTTGACATTTGAGGCTTAATACTATAGAAAAGTATAGTATAAGAATATATAGTATATTAAGAGTGTTTTCAGCTTGTTTATTTTCAAGCTGAAAAATATGACATGCAGTTGCATCAAACAATGGTATAAACATCATTCGATGTAAATTGTGATAATCATAATTATTAATCGCAATTACAATTTCAAGGGAATAAATCGACAATTATGATTATTGTCATAATCGTGCAGCCCTAGTCAGAAGCGACATTTTCATTGCTTAGTCAGAAACAGAATCAGAATGAGCTTTATTGCCATGTATGTTTACTAGGGCTGTGCGATTAATCGAAATCGCGATTTGAGACGTTGCGATTTCCTAATCGCAAAACCTGCGATGTGGACGCGATATTACTCTGTTCCAGAGCATATGCATGACTGCCAGCCTTGAGTTGCAATCTTACTTGCCCTGGGCAAGAGTGAGTGCACCTCCGTTCTCCCCAGTCAGCACTGCTCTAGCCAACTGCGTAAACACCCACTATTAAAAAAAAAACCCCGGAAGGCGGGACGGGAGAGCGATAAAGTGGGATTATGGCGTCTACTGGGTCAGATCGATGGTTAGGCAAATTAAAACTAAAGAAAACCGTATGCAACTTAAGCTTAGAAATGACAGACAACGAACAAAAGAGTAAAAAAAAGAGCTGCGTCACAGCGCATATCAAAAGCTCCCGTATCGGTTCTGTTTTCAGTTCTAGAGAATAAAAGACACATTCTTAGATGTTTTTGTTAGTACGTGAACGTTATCTTACACATTTTATCTCCCCAACAGATTAATTTGAAA
>NW_015505627.1:766782-767482 GCF_001515645.1 Sinocyclocheilus grahami
CGCATCTGGCAGTATGGATGAGGCTTGACGCACGAGCACAACCTGTGTCGACTCGCGCCTGGCTCCGCGTAATGCTCGTTTATACCCGCAGTCTAACTGCTTGCTAATTTCACTTGGATGAAATTAAACATTCAGCACATTTTCCACTTGCTCTTAAAATCCCAAATACGTAACATGAATAAATCAGCCTGTAACATATGTAATACTTTAATAATTTACTTAAATACAGTTCTTTATTTATAAATAAATAAATAATATATTTTCTGTGAAATTCTGTTAATTCTGTAAAAGTAGTTATACCATTATAATCTTGCCTGCTGAAAAAAGAAACAATAGAACCCCTCCCAAAACACAATAACACATTTAATGGATTTCAGGGTTATAATGGGAATTTGTTTGGTTTTAATGTAAACTATAATGGTGTCTATTTGATGGATTCTATTGGTGGGATGTAATCTGGCAGATGGCAACCAATAGAACAACAGTAATTCCTATTGGAGTAATGCCCAAAACAAAAGGGAATTTTGTAATGGATTAATGGAAACTATAAGAAATTCTGTGATGGTTTCTATTGTTTTTTTCAGCAGGGTAATGATACCCATACTGTGCTGCGCATTATTGACAATATTGAGTTGAAGTTTGACTTTGCAAATTTAAAATCGCAAATCAAATCGCAATCGCAATATCTGTCAAAAAAATC
>NW_015505627.1:767609-777731 GCF_001515645.1 Sinocyclocheilus grahami
ACAAACAACTCTCTTAACCCTTTTCATTTTTGGAGTCAGATGAATAAAAGAGGTAAAACACAAGAAAATGTATTTAATTTAATATTGTTGTGCTGTATAAAAGGAAAGACAGCAACACGCGAGAACCCTTCTTCCGAATCACTGGCTACCGTCGTTGGACCAGTGGGCGGACCTTACAATAATATAGACAATTATATATGTACAGGTATGATATGTGCAAATTTGAAATGTAATAAGTATGTGTGTTGAATAAATAATGTATAATAGTGTTGTGTGTTCCACGTTTATTGTTAAAAGTTCATGAGATGGATTGCCTGAGGGAAGAAACTGTTCCTGTGTCTGGCTGTTCTGGTGCTCAGTGCTCTGTAGAGCCGACAAGATGGCAACAGTTCAAAGAGGGAGTGTGCTGGATGTGAGGGATCCAGAGTGATTTTGCTAGCCCTTTTGCTCACTCTGGATGAGTACAGTTCTTGGAGAGAAGGGAGGGTTGTACCAGTGATTCGCTCAGCAGTCCGGACTACCCTCTGCAGTCTTCTGAGGTCAGATTTGGTAGCTGAGCTGAACCAGACAGTTATTGAAGTGCAGAGGACGGATTCAATGATGACGGAGTAGAACTGTTTCAGCAGCTCATGTGGCAGGTTGAATTTCCTCAGCTGGCGAAGGAAGTACAACCTCTGCTGGGCCTTTTTAACAATGGACTCAATGTGATTATCCCACTTCAGGTCCTGAGAGATTGTGGTGCCCAAGAACCTGAATGACTCCACTGTCGTTACAGTTCTGTCCATGATGGTGATTGGGGGGAGAGCAGGGGGGGTTTCTCCTGAAGTCCACTATCATCTCCACAGTTTTGAGCGTGTTAAGCTCCAGGTTGTTAAGACTGCACCAGACAGCCATCTCTTTAACCTCCTGTCTGTAAGCAGACTCGTCACCGTCCTGATTGTTAAGACTGCACGAGACAGCCATCTCTTTAACCTCCTGTCTGTAAGCAGACTCTTTACCATCCTGAATGAGGCCAATAAGTGTGGTGTCGTCTGCAAACTTCAGGAGCTTGACAGAGGGGTATTTAGAGGTGCAGTCATTGGTGTAGAGAGAGAAGAGCAGTGGGGAGAGGACACAACCCTGGGGGGCACTAGTGCTGATCGTACGGGTGCTGGATGAGAATATTCCCAGCTTTACTAGCTGCTGCCTGTCTGTCAGGAAGCTGGTGATCCACTGACAGACGGAGGAGGGCACGGAGAACTGAGTTAATTTGGGCAGGAGGAGGTTTGGGATGATAGTGTTAAAAGCCGAGCTGAAGTCCACAAACAGGATCCTCACATAAGTCCCTGGTCTGTCTAGATGTTGCAGGATGTAGTGCAGTCCCATGTTGACTGTATCATCTCTGTAGGCAAACTGCAGGAGGTCCAGTGAGAGTCCAGTGATGTCCTTCAGATAAGCCAAAACCAGTCTTTCAAATGATTTCATGGCCACAGACGTTAGAGCCACAAGTCTGTAGTCATTAAGTCCAGTAATTTTGGGTTTCTTTGGGATGGGGATGATGGTGGAGCGTTTGAAGCATGAGGGGACTTCGCACAGCTCCAGTGATCTGTTGAAGACCTGTGTGAAGATGGGGGCCAGCTGGTCAGCACAGGTTTTCAGACAGGCTGGTGTCACAACGTCTGGGCAAACATACAAACAATGTTTGTAAAATGGTACAGCTTTTTAAATATCTGAAAGTACACTCTTAATATCAGTCAGTCAAGCAGTCAAGCATTATAATATGATAGTCAAGTATAATTTAATAATAGAAGTTTAGTAATTCAAATTAAAACTTGGTAATCATGAACTTAGGACCATGAACAGTGTTCCTGTAAAAAAAAAACGAACAAGAATACTGATATTATTATTTTTATTATTATACGAATTCTACTAATAAGAACAATATAAAAATGCACTAAGGAATAATGAGCTACTGGATTCATGAATATTAATCCGGTTGTGTGCGTTCGCTCAAACTGATTTGCTGAAAACAAAACAGGGAAGATAATAGGTGAGCACCAGCCAATGAGATTGTCGTTTGCGCATTAGTTCTGCCTACTACAGGAAAACCCGGCAGTTCTTAAAAGCTGAAGAATTCCAAAGGAACTACATAATTTTTTACAGGAAAATACAACAAAGTATATCGTTTACATGTTGCGCATCAATTCTGCATGTTATGTAAGACTCTCGCTCACTCTCGCTCTTTGCGCGTGTGAGAGAAAGCGACGGCGAGTCGTGCACCTTCACACTAGAGTTTACGTTACGCCAAATACACAAACACAGGTGCGCTGCGCATCCATTCAAATGAACTGAAAAATATCACAGATCGCTTGACGGAGAGTGAAACTCTGAAACGCTCAGTCAGAGTGTTCTGTGAGTGAAAATATATCTGTGCTAATCATATACTCAGCCTCCATCACACACTTGCGAGTAAAATCTGAGAATTTATTAGCCATTGGCTAATATTAAACGTCATTTAGTCGCCCAGAGTGAAGATTTAGTCGCATATGCGAGTGATTTACTCGCAATGTAGAGGGTTGTGGGGGATGGTGTCTTGTAATTGGTGATATCTTTCAGACCTTTCCACACTGAAGCAGGGTCACTGGAAGAGAATTGGTTACTTCGCTTTCCAGAATAATTACTCTTTGCCACTCTGATCTCCTTTTCCAGTGTGTAGTTGGCCTGTTTCTACAAGAATCTGTCCCCATTCCTGTGAGCATCTTCTTTGGCCTGACGGAGCTGTCTGAGTTTTGCAGTGAACCATGGTTTGCCATTATTGTAGGTTAAATGAGTCCTGGTAGGAATGCACATGTCTAGAAACTGATATAAGAAGTTACAGTCTCTGTGAGCTCATCGATCGGTGGCAGCAGCTTCAAAAACACTCCAATCAGTGAGGTCGAATCAAGCTTGTAAATCCCGCTCTGCTTCATTAGTCCATCTTTTTACAGTCCTTAACACAGGTTTAGCTGATTTCAGTTTCTGCCTGTAGGTCGGTATAAGATGAAGTAAACCGTGATCAGAGAGCCCCAAAGCTGCCCGTGGGAGAGAGCGATATGCATCCTTTATTGTGGTGTAACAATGGTCCAATATATTGCTGTCTCTGGTGGGACATGTATTGTGCTGTCTGTATTTTGGCAGTTCATGGGAAAGATTTGCTTAATTAAAGTCCCCGAGAATGATTAAAACAGAGTCCGGGTGTTGTTGCTCTGTCTCTGTGATCTGATCAGCGAGTTTCTATAAAGACATGCTGACGTGCGCTTGCGGAGGAATGTAAACACTCACGAGAATGAACGAGTGGAACTCCCGCGGCAAATAGAACGGCTTACAGTTAATGAAGAGTGCTTCTAGATAGGGACAACACATCTTCTTTAATGCTGTTACATCTGTACACCACCTTTCGTTGATGTAAAAACATGTCCCACCGCCACGCGATTTTCCCCATTGATTCTGCTTCACGGTCCGCTTTGAACAGCTGAAAGCCCAGCAGATGTAGCGCGTTGTCCGGAATGGTGTCATTCAGCCATGTTTCCGTGAAACACAGAGCAGCAGAGTTTGAAAAATCCTTGTTTGTCCGGGAGAGCAGAAGAAGTTTGTCCATTTTGTTGGGTAGAGAGCGGAGATTCGCCAGATGGATGCTAGGCAACGCCATTCAAAATCCGCGCTGCCTGAGCTTCACGAGCGCGCCGGCTCGCTTCCCGCATCTGCGCGTCCTAAAGCGCTTGATCAGCGCCACTGCTCCGCCAACTACAATGTTCAGCAAAACGTCTGAATAATCAAATCCGGTAGAAGATTTTGTGGGGTGTTCTGCCGAATGTTCAGCAGTTCATCCCTGGTAAAACTGATCTTGTCTGAGAAACAAAAAGCAAGAAAAACTAACAAAAACAGTACAAACACTGAAGAGCCAAACACTGAGGCGGCCGTCCGTGGTGCCATGTTGTTCAAAATATATCAATTAAACAGTTGAAATCACTTGTTTTTAAACAGCAGCTCTTAAATCACACTTAAATGACAAGCCTTTTTGACGGCACAGCACGGAAACATCATGTGAGCATAAACACAAGTCGACAGTCCAAAACTTTGTACAATCACTACCAGTTGACAATTTTCTACAAGTTTATTACATCTTCCGGTGTATTGTCTAGTGGTCGACCCATATATATTGCCAAGGGCGATATTTGGCATTTTGCAAATATCGGCATCGGCCAATAAGTTTTTCTGTTAGAAATGTACCAACAATCACATTAAAAAAAATATACACTTTTTGATATACCATTAAAAAAAACAAAAAAAAACAGGTAGCCCATCTGAATTAGGACATTTAGGCTATCCATCTAATAGTAGCCTACCAAAATCTTATTAACAGTAGAAGTTAAATCTTACTGTAGTCTTCAAATCTGGGTACTGTCTTGCGTTTCAAAATCACAAAGGGAGTTTGGTCCCATCAGGCTAACATGACAGTCACGACTCATGCAGCTGTAAAGTTTGCTTTTTCCTTTGTTTTTACTCGCAATCTTTACAACACGCATTACATTATGTATTTCATGGCACACTCGTTTAATGCGTATTTGGCACCACCTATTGTTGTGGGTGTATTATTGACATGTCAAAGTCTAGACCCTGAGATGTATTTCCAACAAAAAAACATTGTCTTATATTCGGGTCAATACGGTATGTAGTGTTTTAGGTTTGAAGGAAATGTCTGTAAATTTATCGGGAAATGTACTGTAATTTTCTGCCAGAACATTATCCATTTTTCTACAGATTTTTTTCTTTGAGTGTTTACTCTTTAAATTCTTTCATTATCAGCAAGACCTACTGAAAAACAATCAGGAATAATATGTATTACAAAATACTATAATCACTGGTTTCATATTAAAGTAATATCACAGATCACACCTTTTGACCTTAACCTTAGAGACTGCCATCTATTCACTCTTATACAGACCTATCTGAGTGGCAATGCAGCCACTCACATAGTTAGCTCTGGGATTTAAAAAATATGAAACCCATGAGAGAAACAGAGAAAGAAGCAAATGAACAAGGCAAAACAAACCTGCCCACATTAGTGGAAAAGCAAAAAATCATTCATCGTCCAATTCAAAACAAAAACATCAAAACAATACAAAACAAAAAAAAGAATCGGTGAGTTGGTGAAAAGCACAAAGAAACAGAAGAGCCAATCAATTTGACGCACTTTCTGAATTCTACAGAGAATCTTAAAATGCATTGCTTATGAAATTAGGACTCATTGGTGAGGTGCATCACTAGGGATGGGTACCGAAACCAAGTATTTAATTGGTCCCGGGGCTAAATTATGAAAGACCGGAGTATCGATAAGCTCTGATATTAATGGTTCCGCTATCGTACTGGAGAAATTAAGAAAACACACATACATTTATTATTGCTATTAGGGCTGGGCAAAAAAATTTGATTTTCCGATTAATCGTTTTTTTAAATGATGTCGATTCAATATCGATTCTCAAAAGCCGCGAATCAATCTTTTCCAGTATTTATTTCAGCACACATTTAAAACAAGATCTGATTAACGCGAATCTTATCATTAGTCTTCTCCACTAGATGTCACTCTTATTTACCTTGCGCGATGTTACAACAGAAATCCTGTCATTCATTCAGCACTTATCATGGCCATACGCGCAATTCGCAATGCTCAGGTGAAATGCTATAGTAATACTATAAATCTGCGGAAGCATTTGATATCAAGCATTAGGTGCCATGATTTCCGCAATGAATGAATGGCGGATGGTGCGGCGCACTTTTTTGTTTACTACACACATACTAAAGCGTGGATGACGCTCGCGGTGTTTTCAGCTTCTGCCGTCTCACTATGAACACGAATGTCATCTCCAGCTGCTCTGAGAGTCACTTCATTAGCATTTTACTGTTTCATTTGAAAAATCTACAGTCATTTCACATACACAGCAGCTGCAAGTTCTTCATGGCAACCTGTCAAAATAAAAGTTTAGTTTAACGTTCTACTGTCAGAATATATTACTATTTAGCAGTCTTAAGACTCAATGCTACTACTGCTAATGAATATTAATAAATCTTTATTTTTAAAGGAATAATCAAATCTGTTTTCTTTTTAATTTTAACAGTAAACCTCTGTTGTGCAGCCCTTTGTTTGCCAAAAAATAAAAGGGTTTAATTTTCATTTGATTAGGATAAATTAAATTAAACGCTCTCCACAACACCGAGGCTTAACCTCGCCTCTACCGGCGAGACTTCCCCGACATCCTCGTATCATCCGGCCATGCCAATATATCCTCTGATCGGAAGTGGATAGTATTTAGGCGAAAGCAACGCCGATTTTTTTTTTTTTTTCCCAGACGAACCATTCTCACGGAGGGTAAACAAAGCTGATCTGTACGATCTATTCTTCATCCTGCAAATCAGCCAAGGCGGCCAATAGATTGAGCAAAGCCTCGAACTTGCCCACTCGACACTATCATTGTCCCGCACAAGACCCGGATCTCCTCGACCTTTGGGTCGCAGCGGCAGGTCTTCCGTGCCCCAGTTCTCACTGCAGCAAAACCTCATTCACTTCCCACTTCGGCTTAACTTTTCACCGAGGCTCTTCTGGCCGCAGCGCCACATGCAGCCGGGCCTCCAGCTCACATAGCAGTCGTTAGCGCGAGACTGCCTCCGCTAGCACCGAAGGCCTTGTTGCAATAATATTAAGTAAAGTCGCTAAAGGCAGATCGTTTGTTGTAAAAGGACGTGATGACATTATGGATGTTGATGTCATTTTTTGTAACCGAGATGCAAAACTGCGTAGAACACGCAATGAAATTACTCAAATTTTTCTATATTAATTTTTCACTAGCTTTTTACCTGTATTTTAAATTACACATTTTACTTTGATAGACAGATAAGATGAAAAAAGATTTGATTTTCGTGAAAATAAATTAAACGGTGTACAATTATAGGTGCAAACCAACAAATAACTGGTTGTTGTTGCTGTTGTTATTGAACAAGTACAACTAACAACCTAATTCGCATGCATTGGGCATACTGCTAGGCACCTCTCTCCAAGTCTCTATCAGCTGATGTGCTGCTTGGCTGGTTAGCTGTTTCAATACTTACTACTAATCGTGTGGTTAAGAGGAAAAGCATGTCTTTTCATAATTTTATGATGTCAAAGTCGTCATATTTCTCCTGCTACTTCTAACCTCTCTTCCTTTTCAGTGGTCTCCAGCTACCGTGGCACACTAGCGTGAGGCTGCCTCTTAGTGTTACGTTCTTGAACGAATCGTTCTTTTTGAATGAATCTTTTTGGTGAATGAATCGTTCACGTAATCCATTGACTCATATTTCTCGTTCACTGAAATTGCTCCCTCCAGAGCAGGGCGGCGCTATTGGCAGAGCATGCGCAGTTCAGTGAACCGGGTAGCTCTGTGGACTGTTTCATCCTGTCAAAGAATGACTAAACCTCGAGCCAATAGCCATCGAGTATGAGATGTGACGGACCATGTGATTTGTTGAATGTTGTGAACGAATACAGTGAATACGTTCGTTGACTTAAGACAGAACAGATAAGACACTCTTTTTCGCCAGCTGCTGGCGTATTTATGTAATATGAAGAAATGGTCACTGAATGAATCAGTGAACGAATCTGAACGAATAATTTTGGTGAACAAACTGAAAATGAACGAATCTCTTGAAAGAATAAATTTCCACCACTACTGCCTCTGCAAGCTGTGCAGCATTTTCCCCCGAATATCACAAGCCCCCGTGGCCTACAGCTACAGCATCTGGAACAAGCGCAACAAAGAGTGAAAAATTTAAGGGGGCCTAAGCTGCTTACGCATGCAACATATGCCCTCACATCTCAGTCTTTCCTCCTGTTTCTTGTAATCCTTTTTCCTTTTCAGTAGCCTTCAGCTCCTATAGCACCTGCTCCTCACACTGCACTGCCTCACTCCTTCTCAACCAATCACTGCGGCGCCTTCAGTTACAGCGCTGCACGCAACGTTGCCTGCTGGTATAGCTTCCCAAACTCCTATCCTTCCCCCTCCTTTCTACCTCCGGCGGCAGACGTTAGCGTGAGGCTGCCTCCGCTAGCCATTCAAGCTCCGACACCTTACTCTTACCCTTCCGCTACTCCTTTTTTCTATCAATGGCCAGCAGCCCCTGCTGCAGACGTCCAAGCAGGGCAGCATCAGCCAGCAACGCAAGCTTAACGGTTGGGAAAAGTGCTTCCTATGTGCTTCCCTAAGCACCAGAGGCTAATCTGTGCGTGAGGCTGTCTCCGCAAAAGGTTACGGCCCCTCCTTATTTTTGCCTTCTAACCCTTCTCTCCAATCTAAACCTCAGTATACTTCATTCACAGCAGCCTCACCACTTACCCCACCAAATGTTGCAGCTCAGGAACCACCCCTGTGCCTAATACCATCAAGTCTCAGATTTTCACAAAATTCAGAGCGCTGGCTCCGGAGATGGACCCATCGCCAACCCCAGTACCTCACTGTTCGCAACTCGCATACCCATAACGCATCCCTTAAAAACCTCCTCAATGCGTCACTCTGTTCGATCCTCCAAGCAGTTTCACCCAGAACCATCCAATCTCATCTAACTGCTCGGAGATGATTTAAAGCTTTCCACCTCTCGTACAACCTGCCATTTCCCGATTTCTCCTTCCTCTCAATCACATCTTTTGTTTCCTACCTTAACACCTGTAACAACCTCCAAGCCCGGTCAATCAAAGGTTAACTAAGCGGCATCCAATTTTTTTTCACAAATTAATCTACGGTGCCCCTGAAATAAAAAATTTTCAAACTTCTCTTTTGATCATAGGAATTCAGTGCTCTCATCCTCCAAGCCCGCACGCTAGACAGCCGATAACTTTCGACATCCATTCTAAATGTATCCACATTCTCCACACAGGGTACCACTCACTCCATACTGCTCATAGACTCGACGCTATGTTCATACTGGCTTTGTGGTTTCCTGAGATGCTTGGAATTCACAATAACTTCTATTCAACTCCATCCAACCGTCTCCAACCTTTCCGTGATTGACAGCGAAACTCCTATTTCATCAAAGTAAATAAGATCAGGAAGAAAAAAAAAGGTCACCATGTCGGAATTTAACCTCCCATCATCAATCCAACTGTATCAGGCCCTTTTTCTTGCCTACAATTCAGAAGCTCTCCGTCTACATCCCCTCTTGACCCTCTTTTGTCAATGACTGTAACCACCCCATCACACGTTTTTGGTTTCAAAAACATCTATCCAAACGATGTTCAATAAACATCGTCCAACCAGTCATACCCGTAGAAAGATTTTCCAGCCACTCCTTCCGAATCGGGGCAGTAACTACAGCAGCTCAAAAAGGTCTCTCATAGCAGCAGATCCAAGCTCACGATCGATGGTTATCGGACACCTTCAAGAGCTATATCAGGACCAATAATTTTCACACAAAGAAAGCCCATCTAATTCTGATCAGTTAAAATAAATTTTAGGCTGCTGCTGCAGTGCCCTGCTCATTTGATACTGGCGCCGCAGTGCCCTGCTTCATTTGATACTGCCGCCGTAGTGCCCTGCTTCATTTGATACCGCCGCCGCAGTGCCCGGCTTAATTTGATTCCGCCGCCGCAGTGCCCTGCTCATTTGATACTGCCGCCGCAGTGCCCTGCTTAATTTGATACAGCCGCTGCAGTGCTCCACTTAATTTGATACAGCCGCTGCAGAGCACGGCTTAATTTCATACCGCCGCCGCAGTGCTCCGCTTAATTTGATACAGCCGCCACGGTGCCCTGCTCATTTGATACCGCCGCCACAGTGCCCTGCTCATTTGATACCGCCGCCACAGTGCCCTGCTCATTTGATACCGCCGCCGCAGTGCCTGGCTCATTTGATACCGCCGCCGCAGTGCCTGGCTCATTTGATACTGCCGCCGCAGTGCCTGGCTCATTAGATACTGCCGCCGCAGTGCCCTGCTCATTTGATACTGCTAGTCGTTTCAAGACTAATGGCTTATTCAGCATTGGACCGGGCTCTCCCTTCTGGTGCAGCAGAGCCGCGGCTCCCTTCGGTCGCAGCAGGAGCCCGCCGTCTGTTGTTTCGAGGTTCAAGGGTTATTTAG
>NW_015505627.1:777741-823679 GCF_001515645.1 Sinocyclocheilus grahami
GCCCTCTACTCATTTGATACTGCCGCCGCAGTGCTCTACTCATTTGATACTGCTGCCGCAATGCCTCCATTCGTCGTTTCAAGACTAATGGCTTATTCAGCATTGGACCGGGCTCTCCCGTCCGGTGCAGCAGAACCGCAGCTCCCTTCGGTCGCAGCAGGAGCCCGCCGTCTGTTGTTTCGAGATTCAAGGCTTATTCAGGATTGGACAGGGCTCCCCCTTCCGGTGCAGCAGAGCCGCAACTCCCTTCGGTCGCAGTGAGAGCCCTTCATCCATCGTTTCGAGCCCCATTTGCTTTTTCCGCATCGGACGGGGCTCTCTCCCTTCGGTCGTAGTGAGAGCCCTCCATCCAACGCTTTAAACCACGCCACGTATTCAGCTGCAAGAGGGACTCTCCCTTCCAGTGCAGCAGAGCCGCAGCTCCCTTCGGTCGTAGTGAGAGCCCTCCATCCAACGCTTTAAACCACGCCACGTATTCAGCTGCAAGAGGGACTCTCCCTTCCGGTGCAGCAGAGCCACAGCTCCCTTCGGATGCAGCGAGAGTCCCTCACCTGGCCTTCCATCGTGCTCCTCATTCGGTGACAGGTAGGGCTTGTAATTTGATGCGGAGAGTCGCAGCTTACATTCAAGCAACGCATGATCCCTCCCAGTCGCCCTGCCGCCTCCTCGCACACCCTACTTTTCTTCATGGCACGCATATTTTTGGGGGCTACTTAGTTTTCTCTCTGGCTGCTGTCCCATGCCATTAGCTTCTTTTGGGGAGTTCTCTGGGTTCGGGCTTTAACCCGAGCTCGGAGCCCTCCCTCTGGACAGCACGCCAAATATGCTACTAATTGCTTAATCACATTATATGTTAGTGTGAACTCGTGAAACGATGTTTTATTAACAAGGTTCGGGAGGAGCGCGATCAGATAATCAGTCTGCCCCAGGTGGAGCTCGTCAGCTAATCACCTTAACAAGCACATACGTGTGTGTATACATACAGCCAACTAACCTCAGTTCCACAAAAGTTTTCCAGCATCCCGCCTCCACCCCAACACCTCACTACTATTCTAATTTCCTCCCAGTCTTGGGATGGGGGGGCGGGGGGTTCTCTGGGTTCGGGCTTTAACCCGAGCTCGGAGCCCTCCCTCTGGACAGCACGTCAAATATGCTACTAATTGCTTAATCACATTATATGTTAGTGTGAACTCGTGAAATATGCATTATCTTGCAAATTCTATCTCACCAGAGTCACCAGCTGTTTTTCAAACATTTGTCTATGATGCATTTTTGCTATTCGCAATTCAGAAGCGAGATCACACTCAAGCGAAGGAGCTTCAGCACGCGCAACATGAAAGGCCTGTTTAATTATGATAGAAGAGAGAACTAAACATTCAAACTTCTGCTTACACTTTAGGCCTGTGGCTGTTTTATTAAGCTAATTTAATTTTTTATTTTTTTTATTTTGGCTTCGAAGGATTATACAAAAGAAGACATGAGGTAACGCTATTTAAAAACTAGCTGCGTTTCGTCTTACGCAACTTCTTTCCCTTCACAGCGGTGCGCATTCGTTCCTCCCTAAAACCCAAACTTAACGTCAGAGTCAGCTCAGTCAGTGATTGTTGTAAGATGCCGGCTTTACTGTTGCTAAATTGTGGGACATGTTTAATAATAAAATGTTGAAAGCACAATCCGCACAAGAGACGCTATTCCTCAGGCTGAAATGTGTGTGCGCAGTGTGCTCCAAAACGGACAAACAAATTACACTTTGAGCTTCGGGCGCATGTCCAAACGATCAAATACACACACTAATATGTCAAAATGGCCGGCTTGGAGAGTATTTACTTAAACACAGTTTATGTCTTAAGTGGAGGAGAACAGTTGGGAGAAAATCCTATGTGTGTCAATATATTGTCTTAAAGTGAAAGACTAGCGCTTGGGCCATCAAAATGCAAATCTGCTCTTAATCTGAATAACGTTATAGCTTTAATAAGCATTAATCTATCAATACATACACTGAAAACTATGCAGTGTTCATTTACATTTGATTACTTTTAGATATATTTTGTAGGCTATTACTTAAATGAACAGTAATGTTAGTAGAACTTCATGGAAAAATGAAAGCACTGTTTATTTCATTTAATTTCATTTGTATATTTGTTATTTTATTTGTCCGTTTGTTTTACTTTGTTTCTTTGCTCATGTTCTTACTGTATCTTATCTTATGTATAAAACACTAAAAATGCCTGCACACTGGTGCATTTACAAATTGATGTTTTATATTCATTTAATTAAATATTTATTTTACATTTCAGAATATAAATTAATGTTAATTCAGCTCTTAATTTGTCATATATATATATATATAACAAAAAGTACAGATAAGAATACCGTTAAAGTACTGAATTGATAAGCAGTATCGGTAAGAGTAGTAATACTGTTAAAACCTTAACGATACCCATCCCTATGCATCACATTATTATTACACCTGTTATTCAGATTGCTTAAAAATCACTCTGACTGGTTGATGACTCGACTGGTTGGTTGTCATTATGCATAGGCCTATGGACTAATTAAATACGTCTGATTCGCATGGCATTTGAGCAATGGAATGTATGTCATTGGTTAAAATGCTAAATCACTGTAAAAAAAACATTGTTAATAGAACAATGCAATAGAATTACACTTACATGGAATGCTAGAACTGAGTCACAATTAGTTAGATGTGGTACCCATAATCTCGATTATTCATTCAATTAAGTGTGCAGCCCTGATCTGAGCTCTAAGAGAATACCACAGGCTGGACTATACAACATTATTCTCTGTGACCGTCTATGAACACAGAAAAGTTTTATTAACAGACTTATAAGGTATGGTCTGCAGGAAGAGACATTTTCAGTGATCGGGGTCAATTCCTGTTTTGTGCCGGCATTGTGGTGCTGGATTCCCAGATGTGAGAAGTCAAGACCGCAGAAAGAGAGATTAAAGCAGAGAGAGAACAACAGAAGCTGTGTCTCATTTAGAAGGCTGCATCCTCCGGAGGTCGCATTCGAAGGCTGCATACGTCATCGAGGCTGTCTCATTTCAGAAAAGCAAGTAGGACACTCCGAATGCGACCTTCGAATGCGACCTTCTTTCACAGGATTTCGGAGGATGCATGAGGTGTATCCTTCGCTGCTACAGATAACCCACAATTCTTTGCGTCGCCGTGAAGAACCGTTGTTAATTTGAAAAATGCCGGCGCCGGCAGATGTAACGTACACACAAGCGCAGATGTGGTGTTTACAACTTACCTTAATTCGCCTCGGTCAAAACTTTGTTTTTAATATCTTCCTCCTTTTTTTCTCTAATAGATGCCTGCTGTACGTACGCTGCAGCTCCTCAAACATTGAACAAAATATAACAAGTAAAAGCATTTTTTTTTTCCAATTACTTTCCAAATTTAGAAATAATTTTCCTTCATTTAAGTAGTGTGAGAGCGCAACGATGCTCTAAATGTGTTGGCATAGCAACGCGATACTTACGGTTTCCTTTTCTGCCTGTCCTACGAAGGCCGTCTCGTTTAATTCTAGGTTGAGGACACTTCGTATATGCATCCTACAGAGGATGCGACCTCCAGAGGATTCGACCTCCAGAGGGTGCAGCCTTCTAAATGAGACACAGCTAGAGACAAATTATCAGCACACAAAAGAGCACTAGCTCCCTACCAAACAGTTCTTACAACATATCTGGATCCAGAATGTCCATGAGACACTCATTGAGACAGAGACAGAGAGAAAGAAAGTAAAAATATCCTGCAGGAATAAAATCATACTGTAATAAAACTAGGGATGCACCGATATGAAAATTTTGGCCGATACCGATAACCGATTATTCTTTATTTTTGAAAGCCGATAACCGATATGTTGGCCGATAAATTTTGCAACAGAGTTTGAAAGTAAAACTTAATAATTTACTCATCCTTTTACAGAGCAGGATACTATGCTTTATCAGACAGAATTACAGTATATGGTGACCAGCTGTGGGTAATATGACCAAAATATTATTTCCTAATAATTCCTATAGCTATTTTTGTTATTTTAGTTTATCTTTTTTATTAAAAACACGAAAACTAAGATGCAAACAATGAACAATAGTATATAAAAAAAAACTGTGCTTTAAGTTTTTCAGGTATAGAATTTCTATTTAGCAGTAGCATTCAGAAATAATACAGAAATTGTATATTCAAAATTAAAAGTAAAAAAAAATAGTTTTCACTATAAATTCAATATTTACTGATCCTTATTAAAATACTAATGTTATTCAGTCAAGAACTGTAAGCTGTATTTTTGTTTACTTTTGTTGTTTGATTTACATTAAGGACAAAGACAGCAGCAAGTATTCGATTGCTGACACTTTTAGTTACTTTAAATAACTGGAAGTGAATGACACAAGAAGCCTCGCACATTCAAGTTACAAATGACTGAATAATGCATCCTTACTATATAGTAGGTGAAAAAAGTAGAATGTCTGAATTATTCATAATTAAGTACTCAGAAAACAATGGGCATATGTTCCCTGATGACTGAGATTCTTAAGTGCACAACTGCCGGGCACTTTACTATCCCATGAGGCCAAGGGAGAAGATTTGTGAATGGCAGTGACGAGACGCAACTGATGCTGACAGGTCACATGACAATTGACAATGACAACATTCCTGTGTGCTTGCCCCTCAGTTGAAAAAAAACAACAACTTACAAACAGTTGCTTTAACACAACAAACATCAGAAATGTCAACCGCATCCCACTTTGCCCTTCTGCAAATTACTGTGAATATTAGAGGTTTACATTTATGCCCCAAGAATCAAACCCATGACCTTGGCGTTGATAGTGCCATGCTCTACTGTTTGAGCTAAAGGAAGGCTGAATTTTGGCAATACTGATAATTATTTTTTTCCACAGAGTGAAAAAAAAAAAGTATTGACATCTACCAGCCTTGATATTTTTGGATAACTGACCGTTCCAAAAAAAACAACAATATATATTGGTGTTGATTAGGCTAAACAGTAAACCAACATATGTCTCTTTTATCAGACAAGACATTAGAGGGATCAGACTCAAATCTGTTGAGTCTGTTGAGGCTGAATAACACTGCACTGCGTGACATCAACCACAGCTTAAATTCAACAACTATGAGAGAGAGGCCAAAATACAGTTTAAAGAGCCACTTCATTGCGGTCTTTCAAAAAAGGGTGTACCCATTATTAAATTGCTTTGAAATTGTAGCTGCATGACAGGTATGTATCACACACTTTCACGGTCCTGTGTAATCCTGTGTAAACTGTACAGATAATAATCATGAAATTTCCAGCAATCAAGGTTCAAGCAAGCACAGATATAATCTATATAAGTGACTGTTGAATAATTCATAGGATGGTGGGAATCTCCATGTTGCTAATTGGTTTTCTCTTAGGTGGCAGGTAGTGCATGTTTTATAACCAAAAAGACACATCATCACTCAGCATTTTTCTGTATGACAAGCTACAAAGAATTGAGCTTCAGGAAATGACTGCTGGAATGTTTTGGATAGTCAGAGATAAAGAGCTGACAAAGATGACAGATTATTCTGCAGATAAACCATACAAGCATCAAGTCTATGGTGTTCAGTGAGGCATAAAAGACAAAAAAATTACAAAAGATAGATAGTAAAATATTTTACTTTTTTGCATCTTACGGAAGATGGATTCTTATCATGAGAAAGTGTTCTGACTTCTTGTTACATTGGGGATTTACAGCATTCACAACCATCAATTGACCTTCTTTTCCCCAAAACTGCCAGTTCAGTTTCAACATTGGCTTTTTACTGAAGTACTTTTTTACAATGGTCAAGTGAAGACTTTGTTTTATTTAATGGCGAAAACCCCATAACTGTTTGTTTGACAACTCCCAATTGTACCTGTAGCCTCCCGCAACTCAAATAAATGGCGGACGCTGTAGGAAAAACCCTGGTCTGTTCAAGGCCTCAAGCATCTTGCCTTACTCCATTAACCATAAATGACATTATATAGCCTACACCTCACGACTAACCGACACAGACAGGGGAAAGACCGCTGTAAAACAATAAAACTCTTCCCATGCAGGAGAGAATTAAGTTTGGAAGAGAAGAAGAGACATTCAACTTGTCACGTAAGAAGCGTGTCAGCGACACCTATGGCTGTGTCCCCCCACAAAAAAGGGTTATTAATGTAACAACACAGTTTTTCTCAATGTGCCCAAGTCTCCAGCCCGACATGTGTTTCCGTAACAACACTGGTCCTAAAGCACTGAACATGCTTCTCCAAAGCGGTTTCGAACACAACTTCCAAGGCGTTTTCCACTGTTACTGTGGGAACTCGCTGCAAATAAAGTGTCATTTTCAGTCCAGTAAAAATCACTGTACAGCGTAGCTACATATGTGGGCATCTAGTCGTGTTCTGCTGTCTAGCTTGTGGCCAACAGAATGAGACAATTGTCAAAATGCATTCTGTGTATACCCACAGGGTAAGACTATAAATAAAACAGTACGGAAAAGATTTGACAGTCAGTTAAAGAGAAGACATTGAAACAATGCAAGGTTGCGAATTCACAAGTGTGAAAGCAGTTCTATAGCAAGCTAAGCTCACAGAGGCAGAATGCTTTATCGCAGTCCGTCGATAGCCTAACAACTCACCTTTACCGAATCGTTGTATTCTGATGGACAGCATGGAACAACGAATTTATTTTATATATATATAATCCGTGAATACTTCCCAGACTTAAAGTGATCCGTGGTAGAATCAGCTCGATACATTGGGATTTGCTTAGGGGCAGTGCTTCCTTTAGAAGTGAGACGAAAGTGCAGTACGAACATCACGCGCTAGGGGAACAACAGTGGCCGACTATATTAATGTAATAACGCCTACTGTAGCTAGCCTAACTGGGAATTCTTGAATAGAATAGAATTCATTATGAAACGAACACAAACAATGTACACAATAGCCTATAGATATATACATCAGCACACATGATTCCTATGCTATACGACATTCCCGGGTTCTAACTTAACGTTTGTAAGATAGATGTAAACTAATAAATAACTAATATATATAAAAAAAAATAAAAACCATACAACATGCAGTACATACAGTACATACAAATTAATATATAATTAAGCAGGCACAATATTTTCTATTATAATTCTAGTTTTAGAACAGTTACCGATCATTTTAAACTTATTTTTTTTATATCGATATGGCAGCATTGATTGAAACCATTGGATGAGAACAAAACTTGAACTGAATTAAGCTGGATGATTGCACTATTGTTTGGTGTGTTTTTTTTTTGTAGAGCTGCTTTACAGCTTAAACACATCTTGCAACATCAACACTAATATTTAACTGAATCAAAATTGAACTCAAACTGAATAACAACATTGCTGCATATTGTAGAACTACCTATAGCTGATAGATTAACTGCACACTGTTATTGATCTGCCCTAACCTAATGACACTTTTGTCTTTTAGAGCTGTTTTACAGCAAAGCTGTCTCCATAGTAAAGAAGATTTTTCATTATTGATTCTGCTATTTCCTGTGTATTTCTGTGAAGCTGCTTTGAAACTATCTGTATGGTATAAAGCGCTATAGAAATAAGGGTGACTTGACTTGATTTCACTGTGGGCATAAATCAACATATGACAAATGCAACAAATAATGGCTTTAATGATAATGCTAAAAGCTTGTGGTCACATTTCTATTATGTTAGTCAACTGATGCTAGCATTCAGATGTTTTTTACTCAGTGTAATTTTTTACTCATTTCATAAAGATTAAGCAGGTCCTGGGGCCATGCTGAGTTCATGACCTTTGACTTAGACCTTTTTCCGGCTCCCTGGGGCTACACAAACAAGGCTAGACCAGTTGCACTACAGCTATTGCATTATTCATGCCAAGTCTCTGGCAAACTTTTTGAGGCTGTTGAATGGTAACTTATGAATGGTATGAACTCTATAAACGATAACTTAATTGAAGCGGAGTTACAGCAGTTTCAGCCATTCAGGTTAATAAAAAATAAAAAATCTAAAAACAACGTTCAAGCATCAATGTATTTGTTTGTAAACATATAAGAATTATTGGTTACAGTAATACACACGTATCAATTATGTGAAGAAACGTCTCTCGCTTTCATAAGCAAAGATCACTACCTTGTGGACAAGGTGATGTAGTGCACGTCTATTTTCAGAGCATAGCGCTTGAATATGCAACAACTGAAAGTGACCGACAGAGGGCGAAGCAATTTCAGAAAGCTCTATGTATTGATAGTTTATGTCCTTAGATCCTTGAAGTGACAAATATGGCAATATACTGTTAGAACAACATTTGAATGTAAACAACATATTTTTGGTTTTCTGAAAGAATGTGCAGGGAGTCTAAAACATATGTGTCTTTCCAGTTTTAAGAAGTCATTGTGCAGATGGTCGCTATTCAGTGCAACTCTTTGGGCCCCTGAGATCATTCAGTTTGGAGTCTGAGGAATGGATGGCTCGTGTTAACAAGTTTTATACTGTTTAGTGAAAATGTGTTAAAGGACTTAAAATCTCTTCATTCTTCATATTGCTCCGTGCTGAACTCTACAAAAAAATAAACTACAATAAACCTCTACAAAAAACTACAAACAGTACTAACAGACATACACAGTAAGCATACTTTTAAAATTGTCACTTGATTTAGTGATATAGCAATAAAGCTTGTGAGGTACTTAAATATATGAAGTTGACTGCTGTGTATGTGTAAATGCATGTGTGCTGTGTGTACAGATGGCGTAAGCATGATCTTGAATAAGACAGAGCCTATCCGACACTGACGTATTGTGAGCGTGTCGCTCTCAATATGTGAGGTAACGAGAACAGAATGACTTCTTTTTTTTTCTGTATCCCCTTTCTTCTTTTCACTCCTTCTCTCCCACTCTCTCTTTAGTGTATTTCCATCTGTTTGGAGACAAAGGGCCATGAGCCAGCTCCAGCCTGGGTCCCTGCTGGTGAAGTGGGCAAGCATAATGTGGCCCATCCCAGGGGCCACATTTCAACACATGGATCTGCCTTTGTACCTCACTGCTAGTGCAACACTCACTCTACAACACACACCTTTGATGGATATCAAGGGAATGAGTGAAAGGAGTAAGTTGAAGGTGCAAACGGAGATGGGCTCTAGGCATTGAAGATGAGCACAATTGTAATGGAAGGAGAGGAAAGATGCACTTTTAAATGCTGTGTAAGTCCTGTGGACATATGGCTGCTTTTTCTTGTGTTTCTCTACTCAGAAAAACAAGCTCCATTTGGAACAAATGGGAATGTGTTCCATATTGTCCCATTTTGGATTCTAGAAAAGTGTACCTAAATGATGATGGTGGTAGAACCCACAAACAGAACAATAGTGAGTAGGATTCTGGGCCGTCTGTACACTTCCTGACATATAGTCAGTTGTAGGCCTTTGCCATTACATAATCCATGGTGAACAGAGAGGCAATATGGCTTTTTCTCATACACAAACACACGTGCTGGCTGCATTCACAGTCTGTTACCCACTCAAAACAGGACTACAGCTGGCAGCTTTAAATTGTTTTGTTTTTTTTGCAGCTGCAGCATGGACAAAAAGTAAAGTGAATGGATAGGCCATATACCATGCATACTCCTCAATAAGGTAAAAACTATTATGGTGATGCAATTGTCCATGTGATGTATTTGGTATAAATTTAGTGTGTTTTGTATTTCATTCATTTTAATTTCAGTCACATTTAAAACATCATTGGCAAAATTAAAACCCCACAGAATAATAGAAAATACATTAACAACAATTTTGACAGAAAGGGATGTATGATGACTCTTTTCATTCTTTACTTCTGAAATCAACATCAAATATGCTGCTGTAATAATGAGTCCACTGTAGGCAAGCGTTATGAGAACCCAAGTGAAGTTTTATTAATAAACATAAACAGAACAAACCAAAATGTCATACAAAACAGACATGAACTAAACAAGATCTTGACATGACCATGAAAAAAACTCACCAACAGTGGAGTGGAGGTGGAACAGGGGGAGGGATGGAGGGCCACGCCCGTGAAGGGGAACAGGACCTGGATCATGGAATGGACTCTGGAGCGGCGGCCATGATGTAACAAGGCTCTGGCATGGCGGTCATCTTGGCTGATGACTCAGGCATGGTAGCCATGTCGTGAAAAAAGCTTTGGCTTGGTAGACTTGATGTGAGCAGGCTCTGTCTTGGTAGTCATGATGTGTGCAGACTCTGTCTTGGCAGGCATGACGTGAACAGGCTCTGGTGTGGCAGTCGTGGCATGAATAAGTCCTGACATGACACTTGGGACATGGAAATGCTCTGGTGGGGTGGGCACTGAAGGATTGCAGGGTTCCTCATCAGCAATCCCCACAGTAAACGAAGATCCGCTTAATAACAAGGCATAGTCAATGTATTTAGCCAAGGGTAAATGGATTTTTCCCCCTGGCAATTTAGAATGAATGGGCTCGTTCAAACAAAACTGAAAAATGAATGTGCCACGTCATTAAAATCAACTAGGTGACAAAGATCACAAAAGTCCTTAACATAGTCCTCAATAGAGCACTGGCCTTGACGAAGGTGCAGGAGATGAACTGCTGGGTTCATGTTTGTAATGGTCTAGCTTTCTGTAATGACGAGTCCACTGAAGGTGAGCGTTGTGAGAACCCAAGTGCAGTTTTATTAATAAACATAAACAGAACAAACCAAAATATGATACAAAACAGACATGAACTAAACTAGATCTTGACATGACCATGAACAAAACTCACCAACAGCAGGTTACACAGTACAGGGAACAGGAAATCGCATGACAATGATAAGAGAATAAAAAATAAAAGACAAGAAACCTAAACCCAAAAAACAACATTACAGCTGCTCTTTACATGATTTTATTGAACCTGGAGTTTTGTTGGCTATATTACACAGTATTTATGTTATAATGCACTCCAACTTGTACTGTCAAATCCTTTAGAGACATCAGCCTATAATAGACACAAAGTTAATTATCATCTGGAAAAAGCATGTTAAGCCCTGGATTACAAGAGAAGCTCTTTCAAATCCTTTCTGGTGGTCTCAAGACATTACAAAGTTGCATTATCCATTATCATTTAATCACTAAGCCAGTGTTTGAATCTGAGTGCGGTTGTGTAAGTGTAAAATGTTCTTTTATTGTCAGTAAGTGAAGAGAAATTCAAATTAAACAGATATTAAAGGGGTCATATGATGTTGCTAAAAAGAACATTATTTGGTGTATTATTTGGTGTAATGAAATGTGTTTATGCGGTTTAAGGTAAAAAAAACACATTATTTCCCACATACTGTACATTATTGTTTCTCCTCTATGCCCCGCCTTTCTGAAACGCGTCGATTTTTACAAAGCTCATCGGTCTGAAAAGCGAGGTGTGCTGTGATTGGCCAGCTATCCAGTGCTTTATGATTGGCCGAATACCTCAAGCGTGTGACGGAAATGTTACACCCCTTACCATATTGTGATGATGCCCTGTCAGGCCGGAGCGATGATTCAAAAACATGAAAACCCATTATAAACGAGGCATTAGTTGCATCCAGTGGGGACATAATTATGGATTATAATTGACTTATACTGTCTTTTTATATTGCGTTGCATCGCGCCACGTAAACATAAAACCATGACTGCATTTGTGATCGGAGAAATGACAAACAACAAGCCCTACTCTACACTGCCCAAAACTCGCGTTTGAATCATCAGTGGTTTTGAATGAGTGATAATCAAACATGCATAGTGGTTTGCTTAAGAAGCTACTGTACTATAGGCAACTATATTAGCTTGCTGATTCCTTTTGGATGTGAGAATTCAGTTAGTTTGTTTATATATATAGTGGCAAGAATAAGTTTGTGAACTCTTTGAAAATATCAGAATTTCTGCATTGATTACTCATAAAATGAGGTCTGATCTTCATAGAAGTCATTATTGGACTAATCTAATAACACACAAACAATTGTGCTTTTCAAAATTGTATTAAAGATAATCGGCAGGGCAGACTTAACAAAGTAAATGAACCTCTGTCTTACACTGAAAAAAAATGGTACATATGCAGTGGTGGCCAACATTATTAGAACACTAGTATTTGCAGGAAGGTCTCTTGAAGTATCTTGGAGACGTTGCCACAGTTCTTCAGGATTTAGCCTGTCTCAGTTTGTTCTTTTTCTTCACGTCATTCCAGACAGACTGGATGATGATGAGATCAGATCTCTGTGTGCAGCACTGGCTGTTGACAGACCCTTTTTGCAAACAAAAATCTCACTGGATTATTACAATTAATGGCAAAATGAATGTTTGGAAATGTAAACTGATATTTCCATACTGACACACTACAGCAAAAGATAGAAATAACAGATTTTTAACTGGTGAAAGCACTAGTGATCTAATAATTCTAGCTATCACTGTGTACACACACACACACACACACGCGCGCGCGCGTATGTAAGAATCCATTTCTCTCGCTCTCTCTCTCTGTTTCCCACGGGAGGTGCCAGACGGCCAGTAATTTGGTTGTCTTGGCTCGTCTGGAGTAACACCTGCCCCCTCTCTAGGGAAACGGCCTTTCAACCAAGAGGGAGAACGAGGAGCAAACACACGGAGAGCAAAACCTACACGACAACGCTTACCGCGACTGACCACTCTCCATCATTTCCTCTGCGCTTCTGACTTAACTCGCACTTGGTATACGTCAATTAATCGGAATATCCTAAAGCAAATTAAGTCACAAACAATCATACAAATATGTCACTGCTAATAAAGAATTAAATTTGCATGGCGTATCAGTCAGAAGCGCAAATTGAATCTGTTGTCTTTTAAATAAGACAATATTATTTTATTATTCGGCATCTGTGATTAAAGAATCAAACTTTTTTTTAATTGTTATTTTATTTTTTAAAAAGAAAGAAAAAACGAATCAACATCAAAATATGAAAAACAAAATACTTTGATTTAAAAAAAAGCTGTCACAGCAGCTTTACTACAAAATATGTGCATAAAGCAATAAAGGGCACGACCCTGAAAATACAAGATAGATCTTTGGATATTAGATATGTTTTTCACTAAAAAAATCAACTTATAACTTCATTCTAACTTACTGTATGGCATGTTTTAGGGGGGTTGTGAACATAAACATCTCAGACATCGGCACGTGAACACTCTAAACGTAACATTTACGATGTAATTTTTGGTCATAAAATGAATTGCCAGTCTATGGCTCATAAATCATAGGTCTACAACTCAAATGACATTAACAGAAAGGGGTTCTTTCTAATGCATGACAAACTGATGAGCAAAAACAGGCAATTTATCACAAAATATATAGATATATTAAATCAATTAACACTAAAGGTGCAAGTTTATGTTTAACATTTTCATCTCATCATTACTGAATGACAAGTTCTAACACACATGGTAACATTTCTTTAAGCTACATACAACCAACGTACATTAATCTAAACAACAATCTTTCAACAAATAAAAATGACGTGAAGCATGTTAAAATATATTCAACAAGTATATAATAAATAACAAATAAATATATAAATACGAGTGGTTATGGTCACGATGTCATAATTCAAGTGGCACTTATACGTAATTTCCTCCTGATTAAACAACTACTATGGGGTGCGTTTCCCAAAAGCAACTATGGTCGCAACTATGGTCGTTACCAATAGATTTCAATGGAACTAACAACCCATAGTTAGCCAACGATGCTTTTGGGAAACGCACCCCAGATCTACCGAGCAGCTATTAGAGGAGGAGAGGGGCTGGTTTATTCTTCACTGTTCTACAGAGTGATGCAACGGGTTTTCTCTGTACTGACCTGCAATAAAAACGTTCTACACTGGCGTGTCCATATACACAAATAACAACATAGGTTATTCGATTTGTTTTAAGTCCCTCTCGACCTTATTGCATCATTTATTCTGTGTATAGCTTAAAGCAGGGACCACAGTCTATTAAATGGTTCACGACTCTTTGAGCAATCACCATTTTTGGTTGAAGGGGGTATTATCTTCGCTCTAAGCTATTATATCTCATTAAAATTAATTAATACCTGTCTAAAGTCTAATGAACACTTGGGTGATAGCCATCTTATGTGGTTTCAATCTCTTCCAATTGCACTTCCAATGTAGGTAGCCTGCAAAGACCTGCAAACTGCGAAATTAGGATACCGTGTTGTTTGCTGCAAACAGGCCCCCATGTGTCTTTGGAGTGCGTAACTCATCATAAAGAGGGACATGTGCTAAACATCCAACACATGATTTAGATATGAAATGTAACAAATAGCTAGTCTCAGAATTTCAATTTTGGACAGTTTTTTGTCAGGGGGCAGTGTAGGTAACAGCTTCCTCAGTTCGGCAAAGGCAATGTTGAAGGCTTCGACACGGATTCTCTCGCGGGTGGCGTGGGCTGAACGGTATTTCGCTGTGGCGCGCCTGCGCCTCCTCTTTTCCTCCCTGCTGAGGGCTTGCGGGGCCAGAGACTTCGTCTTGCCCTCTCCCTCCATGGGCTCGTCCGTGATGCAGCCAACCTTGATATCATTCAGCATTGTTTCAGCGTCTGACTGGCTCCACGGTAGATCTGAATCAGTTTGTTCTGGACTCAGCATCATTTTCAGTTTCGACTTAGAAATGTCACAAGTCCTGAAACACAAATATTTAATAATTGCAGTTGGGTTAATAAAGAAAACAAACGAATTTTAGTTTTACACCGTTTTTAAAGATTCTTTATCTGTCGTTTCTTTGTTTCCATGTTTATGTTCCACAAAATAGGCTATACATATTTTGTATCACCTTTGCACACTATACGAAGATATTTGCAAGACAAATACTAACATTGTCATAGCAGCTCTCACACTAAATTCATTGTACATGGCACTGTATTTGCAGTATAGGCTATGCAGCGCCAACACCATGGTAGGCTACATTTTAAAGCATTTTATACTACTACTATAGCTATTGGGGGAAATGCATTTTTCCATTTTGAGCATCTGAAATTCGATAAAAAAAAATTTAAAAGACGAACATTTCATTGTTAAAAACAGTTTTAGCCTTGATAATAACACGTATACAGTGCTAAAAACACACACAGTTTAAAATGGACAAATGGAAAGTGCACTCCTTCTTTTATTGTCCATATACAATATTAAGGGCATATATGATAATTCTGGAGTCACGTTCTGCAATTAAAGCCATCCATCTGTCACAATATAAAGCGTGGCGCGTGCTGCCTGACAGGACAAAACGGAACCAGAATAATAAATGGTTCAAAAGGTTAACATCTGTTGTGGGAACTTTGCTTTTAGATCAGCATAAATTCTCTCTCACAATTGATAATGGACAGCCACAATGATTATAAACAACACGTATCCTAAATATTTGCAACATCTAGCCTACATGTGTCTCATTTATTTAAATACATTATTTTATATTTTTGTTAGCTTTGAAAAAAGGCTTGAATGACTGGTATATGAACTATAATAACCTTATGAATTAAATAGAAGAAAAGGTGTAAAGCAACAGTTGTACAAAGCATTTGCGTGAACACCTTTCAAAATAATTGTAGCCTAAAACAAACTAAAGGTTTGAACATTTAATATACCAACACGAATATTGGAATTACCGATTAACATCTTTATAAACTATAATAAATATGACCTTACTACCTTTGAAAACATACAAGCAGATACAAACACTTATTATACAGCAGTTAAATATAATTTACACGAATAATTCAACAAACCGTGTTATGCACTTGACAGCTCCAGAAAGAAGATCCTTGTGTTTACAAGCTGTCCAACTCTTTACTCTCCGCGTGTCTTTCTGTAATTTTTTTCATGGAGCATCCCACCTTGTTGAATATTTCGTTATTTAGTACTTTGAAATCCTCCGAAAACAAATTGAGTAAAATCTGTCTCTGTAAAGAATTGTGATGCTGAGCAATTCTGCCTTTCACTGTTATTCGTCTGTAAAAAATCATGGATGATGCCTTTTATCTTGAGATAAAAATTTGGAGGTGATGCCTCGTGACCCCAGACTCTAGACAATAGAGATGGCAGTGTCGATAAGATTGTAGAAAAAGTACTGAAATGTTGTCAGTCCTCTTGGGCGAGACTGCGCTTATTGGGAATCAACTGGCCATAAAAAACAGCCCTCGACTCGAAAACCATCTCCGGTAAATCCTGTTTTCTTTTCTATTTCGCTGGAGCTCCGTCGCCTGATCGGGTTATAACGGACCAGAGTGTGAGAGAATAGTTCTTAGTATAAGCTCTTCAGAATGAAAGAGGGTTGGAATATATTTGTGAGGTGGTCTTGTCTAACACCGCCCCTTCGCATCATACCTTCCTCTTGCCCCTCTCCACACATCATCTCCTCAAGGTCCACGAGCAGAAATGTATATATATGTGTGTGTGTGTGTGTGTGTGTGTGTGTGTGTAGACTGGAGTAATAACATCGCACAGTGCTGCCTTTGCAGAGAGAAATTACATGTGATACATATATGCTATGTCATATTTTGAAAATATATATTTTTTCTTTGTCTTTCTTACTATCTTATCTGAGGTAAGCTCATGAAGGAGATCATAAGATCATGTCATTAATTTGTTAATTGTGGAATATAAGAGACGGCTCAAAATCACATTAAACTTTTTAAATGTATGGATTTGATTAACTTGTTAAAAGTTACATTTAAATCTTCAAGTCAAAATAAGCTAAACCAAGACAGTCCAAACAAATGTGCACAAGAGATTATCTGAGGACCTGAACTTTTCTTTCAAATTACAGAATGGCCAATAGAGAGTCCACAGAATTTGTTAGACTGTTGGAATTGAAGCAAAATGTCAATCATACCGAGAGGTGGGGACAAAGTGAGCAGTAGGGACTGGGGGCCAGTTGGTGGGTCCAGATGATGCTGAGGAGACCCTGCTGGATTTGTGGCTATGGGGGAATCAAACAGTCAACTTCAGATGGTATATGTATGATATGTGCAATTCCCAAATGTACAATGAACAATTGGCCCAACAGCCAACTTTTATTAAAACCCCATATTTCCAAAGCAAATTAGATTTTTTTTATAAAGCTTTTCAGCATCAGTGTTTTCCTCACAATAGTGAGATTATGTGACTCTTGTGTCACACTATTCCCAAATCACAAAGAAGGATCAAAGAAGTATGTATAGTTGTTGATCAGGCATCTGTGTGTTGTGGTGACCGACCATGCCTAAAAAGCTGATTAAAATGATGAGAGAGGCTTCACTGACTCGCTGTGGTCCTGAGCCACAGAAGGGAGGGTGGGGAGACAAGGGCTAGTTGCAACTTGCTTCATATTGCCATGATGTATGGAGACAAAGAGCTGGTGCTGGCAACGGAAGAATGGGGTGGGGGTACTATGATAGACAAGTGGCCTTTAGCCTTGTGTCCAAGTTGATATGACTTTTGTGTCTGTGTGCATGTGTGTATCAGAGGCATGTCATACGACAACGGAAGGGCTATACTGAGAGGAAACACACAGGGAGTCTCTCTCTGGTGCCCCATATTTTGAAAAAAAAAAATCAAAATATGATAAAATAAGACACCTAAAAACAGTCAGCATTTCAGACTCCATTTGTAAAGTCATTATTTTGTTAATTGTGGAATATAAGGGAAAGCTCAAAATCACATTAACCCAAACTTCAAACTGTTTTCCTCTGAGAGTGCTGTACAAATACCCAGGGGCGCAATTCTGATCTGACAGGTGGGGGGGGACCAAAACTGAGTAAGAGTAATGGTCCGTTTTAGAACATTTTAATATGCAATGGATTATCAAAATTAAAACACAAAGAACATAATATTTTCAGGAAATTATTATTATTAACAATTTAAGGGAAAAATAAAAAAGTTATTGTTTTCATTTTTTTGAGAACATTTAATCATGCATTCTTTCGTTTAATTTCTTTCAGCACTCCTTTCTTCATGTTTTCACACAAAATAAAACCTACGTTGCCTGTTGCGCCTGCGTGAGACAGACTGTTAATTTTGCTAAATGCTGAGCAGTATTTATCCTGAGTTTTTCCCACATATTTATAAATTAATCATTTTTCAGTGAAGAGCAGGTTTGAACAAAGTGATTAAAAAAAAAACTTTAGACTTTTGGTCTTTAAGATTAATGAAACAGACAGCAAACTGCTCTTTCAGATCAAATGCACGGATCTGACACACGCATCAGATTTTCTCAGTTTACGTTCATTTAAAACTTATTTTAACTTAGACTGTGCTTATACAATGACATTCGCCAAAACGGGCATCTTTACTTTAATTGTATTGGGGCTTTCAGGCGCGGTAAGATGACAAGATAACCGCAAAAGTGAACTCATTCTGTAATGGTGCGCTGTCTGAGAAGTGGCTGTGTGCGCGCGCCTACAGAAAACAGCGCTCGAGAACCGAATTAGTTATCTTTCGTGATTTCTTGCGCCTGAACGGTTTAAAATCTTTTGAATGCTTACTGGCAAAACAAAAAAAAACACATGCATATGAATGATGAACTTTCGTGACAAATCAAAAATAAAGCATTAAGCTGAAGGGGGAACTTTTCAAAAAAAGAATTGCGCCACTGCCAATATCAGATGTTCAACTACAATGATATTCTACCAAATATGATAAAACAAACTCCTTGACTACTGATGATGTTTTTTTTTGTCTTGAATCCATGAAAAGAAGCAGCAAACACTGAAATATCAGGTATGGTTTACTTGTTTCATTTGTTGAACAGAATCTGTTTTCAGGAATGACTCATCTGTTCTCGTCTCTGTGTTTAGATCAGTGTGCTCAATAAGGTGTCTTTGAACGTTATCATGTATATTTTGATTATACTGTGTTGTAAATAAAATATAGATAATTAAACCCCCCATTATTTTACTCTTTTCTCACATTCTTTCTTACCTGCCTCAGTCACACTGATGGGCCATTAGGGGAGGGCCCTTTGTCTCTCAGGTGTGAATCACTAAATATTCATGGTCATTGTCACTCCCTCACAGCCTTTAACACAAAACATGTCTTACAAAATTTAAATCAATATATTGTTTTCTGTGAATGAGTGAATTTATTTTGTGAAAATTATTTTCTAGCCTACCAGACTGATTACTCAAAAGTCTTATTCATAACTATTCAGTATGGGTTTTATGGCCTTATTTCAGCTACATTTTCCCCCAAAACTTACTAACCATGCATAATCTTTTTTTTTCTAAAAAATGCAAACATGTACAGTACATCCATCTTGCTCACATATTATTGTAGCACAGTTTGTGCTGAATACAAAAAAATTACATGTTGGCCAATAGTATGTTATAAGTAGCTGAAATAATCACAAATGTCAGGGCATGTCAAAACATATCAAGGTCCCCAAAATCACCTCAGAACACAGAGGGTTACATTTTTTTTAAATGTATGGATTTGATTACTTTACTTTACTTTACTTTACTTTACTTTACTTTACTTTACTTTATAAAATTGCCTTGATTTGCCTACTTTACTTTACTTTGTCTGTACAGTTTTCCTGGACAGAAATTAATATTTGATTCTGGCATACAATAAACAGTAACATATCTATAAAACAAATGGGACACACATTTGTCCCCATGAAAAAAAACATAAATACAAAACACTGTATATGCATGTATATGCCTACCCACATACACTAACTTACAGAATAAATGATACACAGAAAATAAGAATTTGCTTTAAAACAGTCACCGGCAATGGAACAAATAATGTTTTATATATGTTTTTTTAGCCAGTGGTTTATGTAGCCTATGCCCCGAAGGGAGGGCCTTGAAGCAGGAATGGAGGGGATGAGTCTGGTCAGAATATACAATTGCCTTTTCCTCCATGAATAGTGAGAATAGGTCTTGCATTCTGCTCTGTCTCTGGACGATAATCTTATTTGCTTCGTTAATTACTTGTGTTAGTTTATTTTTCTGTTTCAGTGTTAGACTACCATACCACAAAACAATGTTATATGTTAAAATACTTTCAATCATCGATCTATAAATGATGGTCAAAACCATTAACTTGTTGAAAGTTGTTGAATTTAAATTTTACATAAACTAAACCCAGGCAGACCAAACAATTGTGCACAAGAGATTATCTGAGGACCTTTGTAAACTTCTCTTTCAAATTACAGAGTGACCGATGGAGATTAACCTTGAAAAGCAGTTACATTTGAAACATCACATATAATTGTATCAAACGAGAGAGTTATTTCACAAACAATTATCTAGGTCAAAGATGAAGTGCTACGAAGAGACAAGAGTACAGAAATCAAGCTAAGAGGCAAATAATATTTAACAATGTTAATCTTTTATATTATATAATATCAATGTTTATTGATGGGTTTTAGGATGGATATACATGAATATGACATACATGCAAAAATGTATTACACATACATAATCATACATATTTTTATGGGCTAGATATATAGTTGCTGGTAGCAACTGACATCCATTATCTGGAAAAAAATATTATGGAAATCAATGGGGACCATCAACAGTTTGGTTACCCACATTCATTAAAATATCTTCTTTTGTGATCAGAAGAAGAATGAAAATCATGCATGTTTGGAACAACTTGAGGGTGTGTAAATTATAACAGAATTTTCATTTTGGGATGAAATATCCCTTTAAGTTAAACACCTACAGATACATAATTGGATAAGTTATTTCAACTATAAATAGTTTCCACATTCATGTGCTTCGGTATCACACGAGGTCAATGAGATATATCCCAAATCTGATTCAGAAAAGTTTTGAATTTACTGTACTAAGAATGTGTTTACGTGTTCTAATGATCAGTAAACTGTAATGAATTTGAACCAACTTGAAAATGTAAGTTTAATTGCTGCTTTAAAGGGTTAGTTCACCCAAAAATTAAAATTAGGCTGCGTTTTACTCACCCCTGAGGCATCCTAGGTGTATATGACTTTCTTCTTTCAGACGAATCCAGTCGGAGTTATATTAAAAATTGTCTTTGATCTTTCAAGCTCTATCATTGCAGTCAGCGGGTGTTGCATTGCTTCAGTCCAAAAGAAGTTAAATAAAAAGTGCCCAACCATAAAAAAGTGTCTTGCACGGCTCCGGGGGGTGAACAAAGGCCTCCTGTAGCGAATCGATGCGTTTTTGTAAGAAAAATATCCATATTCAAAACGTAATAATCACTTGAATCTAGCTTGCGCTCACTGTTGTAAACGGAAGCAGTTCCGGGGGAATGACGTATGAGGTCAGCTTTGTTCGTAAACACAGCAGAAAGATCAAAACAAAACAACGGTCAAGAATTAGAAGTACAAAACGAGGATTTGTAAAGAAGAATGTCAGAGGTTTTCGATATAAGCCAAGAGGAGACTGGTTTTCCTTTGCTAAAGTAAGGAAACTTTGCTTCCTTTGATCCTGTAAACAAACGTTGGTTTTCACGAGACTTACCGGTGAATGTGCAACGCTGACCTCATACATCATGCTCCCGGAACTGCTTCTGTGTACAACTGCTGGAGCAATTTTTAAACACAATTTTTAATATAACTCCGACTGGATTCGTCTGAAAGAAGAAAGTCATATACACATAGGATGCCTCGGGGGTGAGTAAAACGCAGCCTAATTTTAATTTTTGGGTGAACTAACCCTTTAAATTAAGTGAAACCAATCTATGCATAAAATCAGGAGTTGTTAGTGGCCCTATTTAAAACAGAGGTTCCTAATGCACTTCCACACTTATGGCAACTATAGTTGTAATTCAAGGCACATAACCATGTGTTGTGCATGTGTGTTATAATAGATTGGCACATCCTTTGCCGTATTCACCGCTTCTGGCTTGGCATTTACAGGGGCAGCAGGCTGTGGTAATGACAGTGGAGCTGGCCAGTAGCGAACAGGAGGTGTAGGTGTGAGAACAGGGGGCCTGTGGTCCCATGTGAGAATGTGACCATCACTGTAGCCCCTTCTACCATCTGAAGTCTCAGCAGGGAGCTCACACACACACACACACACACACACACACACACACACACACGCACACAAAGTACAATACACAAAGAGAGAGAGGCACTGTGAGGCATATTAACATCCACAAGGGTCTCTAGCGCCTGTGTGCCACATCATCCTCATTTACTTAGTTGACAGTTTTTTACAAGACAACTGCTCATTGCTGTTTGCCAAACATATGGATTAATTGTGAAGTTTGAGTCAACAGTATGACCAATTTACATATACAATAAAGCCAACAGAATCAGTGGGGAGAAGTCTCAGATACAAAGCATAGGATATGTATTCCAGTCTGGAGGCCTCATTAGTCAGCTAGTGATTCAGGTGGGTGCAGATGTCTAAGCATCTGGATGCAACAATCCATGCTCTCTCATATCTCACTTCCTTCTGCATTCTCTGATATTTATCTGATATTTAGCATTATCCTTTATTTTACCTTACATTTCTCTAATTTATATCTTTGTATTCCCTGTTTCACCAAATCTGTCTCTTCTTATTCTTGACTCTTGGCCCATTTCACTATATGTAGATTCTCAAAAGAGTTGATCTCCTTTTGTCATGCCATTGTTCTCACTCTCCTGCCCTTGGCTTTCCTCCCCTCTTATCATTCTGGCCCTTTGGCTTGAGATGCATGTAGCAGAATGTGTCACCCCTTTCTCTCTCTCTGCACTCCTCTTTAACTGACTCTTGTCCTTTTGCTCCAGCTGGCTGATGGGTTCATTAAACTCATCGTCATGCCAAACCTCCATGATGCCTTGGTTAAATCAAAGGGGCATGTGAGCAAGAGTGTATGTGTAGTTTGGGAAGGGGTGGCTTGTTGCTCCCTTGGCATCTATTTTGCTATTGGGACAAGGGGGCAAGATGACCACAGTGTGCAAAGTGGGAAGGACATTTTGGATGGGTTTCGATTTGGGTCTCTTGCTTTAATGAACTTGTTTGTGAATTGTCACTTTCATCAGCTCCTGATTAAGAAAGATCTATCCAGACTCTTGGCACTGATTATATGTTACTGAGTGTGAAGTTGGCTTTGTGGTAAATGAGTAAGGTAATTTATAATACTGTTACATTTACACTATCAAAATGGAACTACCTTACAAATGATCACATAAATCTTTAAGGAGATCCTCTGTGTTGTGTTCTGTGTTTGTGCTGTGAAAATGAGTTCACTTGAAAGCATCTTTGTACATGAGGAAGCTGAAGTTGTTTTTCTCACTGTTGGAACGCCAGGGAATCCAGCAAGCTATTGTGACAGAATAGAGGTCTTTCATTCTGTCTGTGTAATAAGACTAGACTAGCTGCTGCAATTATAGTCTTGTAATAGTGCTGCTTCCGTTGAACCTAAAATAAACAGATCATCCTCTGATGACAAATGACAGCAGCAGTAATGTGGTTTAACTGAAATAAATTCCTATTGTTCAGCGTTATGGAACATGTCTTCAGTTTCTTATGCTGTGAATCCACACAAATAAGGATACTGTATCTCCACATGAGTCCATCTGAAAGTAAGATTGAAATGTGTGTCCATTATGTTTGTGTGAACACGTGACTCAGGTACAGGAAGTCCATAATCAGCCAAGCAACACTAATGAACTTGTACAGCGAATATGATCATAAACATCAGAATCAGAATCAGAATCAGAATCAGAAAGAGCTTTATTGCCGTTTGCACATACAAGGAATTTGTTATAGTGTCACAAGCTTCCAGTACACTGAGACAACAACAACACACAGATAATAAAAGTGAGATGTGAATAAAATACACATGCATAAATATAAACCACAAAAAAAAAGAATAAATTGTATGTACAGGTGTGCTATAGATGGAATAGGAATATAATAAAATAAAATAAGTTGTAGGGATGTACTAGGGTTTAGGGTGATAAATAAGTATAAGGTTATTGCACATACTGTACTTTAATTGCACAATGGGAGAACATTAACTGTTCATGAGGTAGATTGCCTGGGGAAAGAAACTGTTCTTGTGCCTGGCTGTAACATAACGACACTAATCAACATAATATTAAAACTAGCAACCGGAACAATACTGATGGTGGCTGCAATTATAAATGTCTCCCTCTCCCATGAATACACTTGCTGTTTTCATTTTTCAAACCCACACACCTTGTCCATGTGATCTCCCTCTCACGCACACACACATCCATGTTGGTCAGGGTCATGGCCCTCTGCAGTGATCCTCAAGTGCAGCTCCATCTGAGTGGAAAGAAAGGAAAAAGACCGAAAGAGAAAGAGAAAGAGAAAGAGAGAAAGAGAGAAAGAGAGTTATCTTAGAGCTAGCTCTGTTTCAGGACCCAGAGTTTACAATGGACATCAAGTGGCAAAATGACTTACAATCGTGCTGATGTTCAGACCAACAGCATGATTATGCATGTGATATTGCATTATGCATCAGTTTAACAAACAAGAAGTTCATATTAAATAACTTACACTTTTATTGCTGGTAGTATTGTCTGTTCTGGTCAACAAATACAGTTCTAAACTAAGCCAAAGCAAAATTAACTTTGCCATATTTCTGAGCAACACACAACAGTGGTGGTCCTGAATTAATCTGTGTTTTTGAACAAATTGGTTTACTAATGAAGACATTCAAATTTCTCCATCTTCTGGTTTATTAGTCCAAACTTCAGAAGCAATTACTGAAAACGAAAACGAGCGATAGAAAATGTCGGAAAAAAACATGAACTGCAAAGGCCAAACAATATAGTTCAGTGTTCCATTTTATTTTGCATTTTTTTTTACAGTTCTACAGTTAGTTAAAAAAAATTATCTGCTAACCATGACCCTATCAGAACTCTTGGAACCACTGATTCAGAAAGATTGATAACTCAATATTCAAAAAGAGAAGATTCAAGAAGGGTTTAGAGGCCTGCATGAGGCCTTGAACCGGACACAGGACTAAAGAAAACTCTATGAGAGCAAAAGAGTAGAACAACATTAGACAGGGGCAGTAGTGCTTTTTGCCCCTCCCCTTACCCTTCCTGTGAGTGTGTCTATGTGTGTGCGTGTTACTTCTGGGACTGCCCCGGCCTGGCTCGGCCTACACGCCATATGCTGCATAATGTAACGGGATGGAACCCCAAATCCTTAATTTCCACTCAATGTCATCTGAGAGTGCTGTGTGTGATGTGTATACCTTGGTAGGACAGTAAGCATTCATTGGTGTTATCTTTCAACCTTTTATGACATCATCATTCATGTAGCGTGAGCTCACTTTCTGGAATGTCTTTGTCTTAGACTAGACATAATGTACCCCCACATACACGTACACATGCACACGCTTAATAAAAACCTCCTTGGCACTCATAACCGTAGGTGCAGGGAATTGTCCCGTTTTCCCCAGGGTATGCTGAATTTGGCCATCTGTTTATTCTCTAATAACATTTTCTCACTTTTTTCCTCTCATTCAAATTTTCCTTTCTCTTCATTTAATTTTATTCACACCATTTTGTGTAATCACACCCAGTGGTGTAGTGCAGGGTATACGCAGGTATACGGAGTATACCCACTTCTTTATCAGTTGGCATTGCATATACCCACATCTAAATCATCTCTGATGCACATCATTCAGTAGTGTCCCGCATTAGCCAAATCATGACTGTCCAGCTCATGAGTAGCTAATCCAATCGCATGTGAATAAATGCAAATATTCCCTAAAAACACCCAGTAAAGACAGTGATGTGGTCAGCACGGTCACTGTGATTTTTGCCAAGTAAGACATGTTCCTGAATCAACATAATTTGTTGATCCTGGATCAACAGTACTGTCCAAAAATATAGACTAAACCAAATCCCTACCCCTAAACCTAACCCTACCCATAATTTATTCCTAATAAGGAAAATCCCTAATGGACCTTTTTTTCACATTTCCGGGTTTCTCTGCAACAGAAATAGTCGTCATAGTTGGATAAAACAGTGAATGGGAGACTACCACAAATATATATATATATAATTTCCCATTTGCTCAAATAACAATAGAAAAACTTCATGAGAGTGTTTCCATGACTTAAAAAAAAAGGGAATAAATAGAGAGAGAATGATAATGGAAGTCAGTAGAGAGAACAATGTCAAATTTACTGTCACTCCCATAGACGATGTATTAGAAACACCCTCGCATTAGTGTTAACTAGTTTTATGTAATTTGATGCAAAGTTAATATAACACAAAAGCATAGTGTTATAAATGTAAAAAAAAAAGCATCTGATTAATGCAGTGCTGACATGGCATTTATTACAATTGACTACAGAAACTATCAAATATATATTTTGTCTTATTCTGTGATTAAAATGGAAAAAGTGTTTTTGCAGTATATAAACAAATCATAAAATTGTCATTAGGAAAATATAGGAAAAATATTATAGAAATCAAATTATTGCTTATTGTCCAGTAGTGTATTTGATTTCTCAGCCAATTACAAGTAAGAGATAATAATTAATAATAATAAATAATAATAATAATAATAATAAAACCTGTCAATCAGACAATGTATTATTATATTTGACATTTCTGTCCCCCTTACTTCTGAAATGATAACTATACGCCCCTGTTGCTGCATACCTGATCTAACCCTTAAATGTAATTTTGTTGGTGTAACCTTATGTATTTAGGTACATTCTGTAAAGTTAATAATAATATTTACTTGAATAAAATCAATTCATTTTTAGGACATTTTCAGAGTAGTATCTTTTCAAGTTCAAGTTCAAGTTTCACTTTATTGTCATACAGTATACATACAGAAACGAAAATACCGTTAGTCACCAGCATGTTGCATTGTTTTTTTGTATAAATGTGGACGTTCTTTAACAATGCTAGATTTTCTGCCACGCTGAGGAAACAAAACATACAAAAAAGACAAAAAGAATTCCTTGGTAATATGCTTTGTTGAAAATAGTTATTATTAGTATTGCACTGAAATAAAATGATAACATCTAAATTAATTGGTTTTATTTAAGGCAAAAATATGATTTAATATAACTCTATCACCCTAAATACCAAAACTACTTTATATGGGTTAAATCATGTAAACATATCTCCTTAATTAAAGTAACAACTGCAGGTTACCATTTTTTGTAGTGTGGATTGGTCAGCGCATGAGCCCATGTCTTCTTAAATACCTAGAAATCACACATTCTGCATATAAAATCTGTATCTCTTAATACACAGTGCTTATACAAGTAGCATCAGTGCTTGTTCTATAAATACATGGGCTCAGATGTGTTGCTCTGCACAGGCTTTGTTGACTAAGAAGACAGCTGGGAACATCTTTGACTGGCTCTCAGTCTGTGTTCAAATAAATTTGTGGCATCTCGGCCAGATGAAGAAACAATATGTGACATGTCCCTCTCATCAGAGTCCTGCAGGCAAACAGCCACTGAGCCTCTGTGACCTGGCCCACATCCACCATCTTTAACCAATCAGCCAACCAGCCTGACTCAATGGCTGCTGAAGAGGGTTTTAGTCCACCCTTTGACATTTTTAAAATCATATTAAGATTTCTTCGAAAGGCTTCGAAAAATATATTGGGCAGTGAAAGTGGTCTTCTGAGGCGAAGAGGTCCATTTCTGCCCTGCGGAAGACAGACCAGATCATTTGAACCATTTGGGGATGTAGTCTCCATTCTCATGGAGCCACATTCAGCATTTCTGCTCCTTTGTTCAGTCTGTCCAGCATATGAACAGCTCTCAGCAAGAGGAGTTTGCCTTGTGCCCATAAAAGGAGGCATCGAGCCAACCTGTGAAGGGAGCATGACCTGAGACCTCCTTGGTGATTGATAAAGGCAACCACCATCATGTTATTTAAACGTACCACGATGTAGTGCCCCCTTAAGGCCGGTAGGAAGGTTTTTAGGGACTGTATACTGATAGGCCACTCCCTCTTATGCAAATCTCAAGAACGGTCTGTGGTGGGGGGCTATCTGGTTGTGAAAGTAAGCATCTTTCAGATCCACTGATAGAAACCAGTCCTCAGGGCATTTTTGCACAGGGATCTGTTTCAAAGTCAACATCTTGAACGGCTGTCTCATTAGCGAGCGGTTCGGATGTCTGAGATCGAGAATGGGTCTGAGCCCACCATCTTTCTTGCTGTTCGCTAGAGGAACCATTTCCAAGGCTCTTTTCGCAAGAAATGTTTGTACTGCGGACTGGAGAACGTGAGAAATACCAAACGTGAGCAGTACCAAAGTTTGAATGATACCTCTGAAGCGAGGTGCCCTGTGAGCGAACTGAAGTGAATAGCCTTGTTCTAGGGTTTTTAGAACCCAACTTGACACATCCGGGATAGCTTTCCAAGCCTGAAGCCAAATGGCAAGCGGGGGTGTGAAACTAACATTCGTGGTAATGAGGAGAGGAGAAATGCTCTTTTGAGTATGTGGGTCTGTTATCACAGCGGTAGTTTGCATGGGCACGCGCTGAATGGGAAGGATGGGCCCAGCTTGACTGGGGCTTCCATCGCTCAGTGCTAAGTGGAGGGATGGAGAGCGAGCGCAAGACTTCTTTGAGGGAGTTCTGGCCTCGGCGAGAACTGACCCTCTCCACCTCCTCTCTGTGTTTTCACAGCTTCTGAGGCTCAGGGTCCAATGTCACTCTGGGGCAGGGACCTTGACTCTTCAGAAACTGGTAGCGTTTCGCCGTCCGGGGGGTGCTGCTGAAGCCCACACTGTAAAAAAAAAAAATCCGTAAAATTTACGGTAAAAAAACAGCAGTTGTGGTTGCCGGAATTTTACCGTAAAAAAGCAACGTTTTAGGTTTTACGGTTTTAACTTAAATTTACAGTTAAATACCGTAATTTCATTAACTGATATAATGTTAATATACCAACCTACTGAAGTACTGAAATCTGTTTTGTACCTTTGTAATACACTGATAACCACCAAATGCAGGTGGTGATGAGAAAGTCACATAATGAACCAAAGTCCATCACAAGAAGCTTTTAAATAATAACATATATAGAAGGTGCACAGTGTCATTTACACAAACACTAAACACCATCATGGTAACACACATGAAACTGAAATAATGCAATAAACATTCATTTAACAACATTAGGTGTAACACACAACCCTAATATACAAAACTGATAAGAAAAAACTAAGAAGAAACATAGTTATTTCAACAAAAACAACATCAAATTTGAAATGTAACACAGGGAATTCTGGGAATGTCAATTTACGGTTATTCACTGTAAATCATACGGTATTTTTCACTTCCAAAAACGGTATACTACCGTAAAATTTATGTCCAATACATGTAATGTCCAATACAGTTTTTCACCGTATATAGTAGGGGAATTTACCGTTAACCATTTAACAGGTTTTTACTGTAGCATTTTTACAGTCTTTTACCGTTAAATTCACGGTCATTTTTTACAGTGCAGGCTTGGCAGGCTGCTGAGAGGATGGAGCCTTCTGGTGACTTGAAACAGCTGCCTCGCTGGAGCGCTTCGGCAAGAAGCGACGCATTGCCTGCGATGACTTCTGTGCCGCTGTAAACCACTCTACAAATCCATCCATGACAGGGCCAAACAGTCCCTTGGGAGAGACTAGCGCGTCTTGGAAGACGACCTTGTCAGCATCCCTGAACTCTGTCAGATTTAGCCATAGGTGGCACCCCAGCTCCACCAAGTTGTCCATGGCCTTGCCGATCACCTGTGCAGTGGCCTTAGTAGCGCACAGAGCCAAGTCAGTCGCTGTGCTCAGCTCTTTGAAGGCGTCAGAACTGTGGCCAGACTCATCCATGGTGCAGGGAAGTTTGGCTTGGAATACTTGAGCCAGCCTGGCCAGCTGCTGAATAAACCTTGTTTGCAAGGTTTGAGGTAGCCTGCAGGGCTTAGATGGGTGCGCTGCATGGGCTGCAAGGAGGCGCTCCACGTCCCGGTGAGTTTCTCATGAACTGCCGGCAGGAACGGGGCAGGACATGGCGGGAGGAATGTTGAGGACATCCCTTCAGGTACCACTGGTCAAGGAGGCAGCGGACGGGCTCTTCGCCGGAACATGCCCACTCTTCATCATCTGAAGCCGTCAATAACATGGAGTCATCAGCGACAGACTCCTCAGATCTGCCGAAGGAAATAAAGCTGCTCACAGCCGACAAGGGTGCTGAAACTCATGTGTGAAGCACACAGTTGAACTGAGAGTAAATAGGAGTTTCCCATAAGCGTCAGTGACGCAACGGGAGAGACCGTTCAAAAGGGAAAGTAAACACACTAGCACATGTACAGTAGTAGTAAATCTGTCGTCATATCCAATAAAACTTCTACATCTTTTTCTGCTGTACAAGAGAGCTGTCCAGGGTGCTGAAATTCGGAGAAAAAAAAGTTAAACTTAGTTAGGGAAAAAGTTAAACTAGATCAAATTATAACAATAACAACAACAATAATAATAATAATAATAAATATCTAGTAAAACTCAGTTAGGGAAAACGTTAAACTAGACACAATTATAACAATAACAACAACAATAATAATAATAATAATAATAATAATAATAAATATCTGGTAAAACTCAGTTAGGGAAAAAGTTAAACTAGATAAAATAAAAACAATAACAACAACAATATTAATAATAATAAATATCTGGTATATTTTATTCAGCCATTTATAAATCATATTCTCTTGTATTGTCTTATCAAATTGTCTTATGAAATACCAAGACAGAAAAAAAAATCTGTAGCCTCACTTGGCTTAATAAGACATTATACGAATTATGTCATCATATCCAAATCAGATATTGAGGTTGGAAGAGACTATTATATCATGATTACGGTTGCTACAGATGGGGACATGGCTGTTTGCATCTCATTCTGCTGAGATGAAGTGGATCGATAAATCCAGCGAGCATATCAGATGCGTTTAAACTAGCCTGCATATGTCAGCGCGCGGCCGTCTCACCTTAGCGCGAGCATTGAAACGGCAAACCAGGCAGAGATACATCATTTGACATGAGCAAATTGCCTACTTTGTCTCGTCGGAATCAGTGGTGGAAATAACAGGGTGATATTTCACTTAGTTTAAACTCCCCTTCATTTCTTTTTTCTGCTGGCTATAACTGCTTCAGGAAATACTTCTCTTTACAAGCTCCACACCTCTGAGCTATATACTCGTTGGATGTATCCCATTTAGATCTGCCAGATTGAATGCATTTTCTCCTTCTTTTGATTTTTCAGTCGATGAAATGCTGTTTGCTCGCAGACAAAATTAGTCTGATGAATGTTTCCTTTATTTCTCCAAGCCGTCCACCCTTTCATATTCCACCAACAGTAGGTTATGGGTGACAGTGCAATGTTCTTGCCTTACAGACAGATATTAATATTGATTTTCATGGAAATTACTTTTTGTTGTGCTATCCAATTTAGAGAACATCCAGTGTGTGGCAGAAATATTCTCTTTTCTAAGTCATTGAATTTTCCATCAAATAAATTGACACCAAGAGAGCTTCATAGTGGATACATTTCTAAACAAACTATGTGAAACATATTTCAAAACCAGAATCATAACCAAGCCATACACTATGTAGGCACACACAACTGCATCACTGGTTTAGCCCTGCATGTTCAGAGGGTCTGAGTTACATCACGTTCATTTAATGTCTTATTCACCTTGTTAATTCAACTCTGCATTTCCATCTTCAACTGTCTTGTAATTAGGGGCTGTCACACAGCTCACACTAGACAATAGAGCAAGATTTATACTTCATCCATGGTGTTTGAACACATACACAACTCATGCATGGACCCGGCCCCTAAAGGAAGACCTCACTGCCAGCTGCCACCCATGGTAACACTTTAGAATAATGGTCCGTTGTTAACAAGTAACTATGCAGGAAGTAATAGGTAGTACTACATTAACACTTAACTTAATACTATTAACTAATAGAGAAGCAAGATTAACTAAGCAGTAAGTAGTAGCAAATTTAGGACAAAGGTAGTTCCTTATTAGATATTTGATAATTATTAAATAAAAATAACCTCATTGAGAACTACTTGTGAACTATGACCAGTTAATAAAGAATAACCAATTAATTACTAATCACAACAGTAACGTCTTAAAAGTGAACAATTGGGTTCTTTGTGGAAACTAATTTATGAATTTGATATCACCCAAATAAGTCGGCTACATTTTAAAATTGTGACTACTAAGTACTCAAACTCAATAGGGCTATTGAGGTTGTTCTACTTTTTGATAGGGGTTTGATGCAGATAAATTAACCATTCACATCAGTTAAATTCTATATAAATTTGCCAAATTGCTACAACCTACAGTTAAAATATGCAGTATTACTTGATGGACCAATTGTTCATTCTGACCTCTCATTTGAATAAATTAGGATGTTAAGTGAACATTTTTTACTTTTAACATCTTACTAATGCTTTATGTCACCCTTCATTAAAATCACTCTCTTTTAAAATCTTCAAGGGTTTACTGCTTTATCCAAATTACCGTCTCAAGCAGGACTACATCAGTCAACCAGCTTAGCCAGGAAGAGACTATAGTTGACTGGATTAACAAGCAACACCCTGCTGCTTCGGGAGAACTTAACTATCTACCTCCTGGTGGGTCAACTAACCAGTACCAGACCAGCACAAACCACCAAAAACCAGTCTGGAGCTGGTGTCTCACTGGTATAAGCTTTTTTTTTTTTTTTTTTTCTTCAGTGGTCACAATTTCAACCTGTAGCCGACTTATTTGGAGGATATCATATTCATAAATTAGTTTCCACAAAGAACCCAATTGTTCACTTGTTAACGTTCAATTGACGTTACTGTTGTGGTTTGTAATTAATTGGTTATTCTTTATTAATTTGTAATAGTTCGCAAGTAGTTCTCAATGAGGATATATTTTTTTAGTAATTATCAAATATCTAATAAGGAACTACCTTTGTCCTAAATTTGCTACTAGTTACTGCTTAGTTAATCTTCTCTATTAGTTAATAGTATTAAGTTAAGTGTTAACGTAGTACTACCTATTACTTCCTGCATAGTTACTTGTTAACAACGGACCATTATTCTAAAGTGTTATCCCACCCATAATTAACCAACCCTGTGTGGTTGAGCTGTGATTGTGTTTGACCTGACCAATAAAGTGTGTGTGAGTTGTGCTTGTGTAGCACATGCCACACTGGTGTTTACTTGATTAAACTGTACAAGTCACTACCTGAGTACTGAGCACTTTGTCACTAATGGAAAGACAACACACACACACACACACAGATATTCCTTACATTGTGGGAACCAAATGTATGATTGGCAGTGACCTCCACCTCTCTATCTCTCTCTCTATCCACAGGAGAGAGTGAGATGAATTCACAGCAATAGGAAAGTTGGTGTTTTGCCTGAGGATCCTTGGACACAGACCCTGTCATTGTTCCACAGTTGCCACCCCTTCCTCTCGCTATTCTCCGTTCCCTCCCACTGTACCTGCAAGCTACACTTCTCTCCGCCCTCTAATAAAGAGTGACAGTCAATTCAAGCTTTGAATTTGAGTCCCAAAGTTATCACTGTCTTATTTTTTTCCTCTGCTTTTCTTATTCCTTTCCCCTATTTATTTTTCTTGATATTCCTTTCCATCTTTTAATGACTCTCTTCACATCCAAGGGAAATAATTAAATACACAAATAGCCATGGTCTCCACAGCAAATGGCTCAAGGGAGTTCCATATACATGAATTATGAGCCTTATTGATTGTTTCACTGAGTGAGATATCTATGACAAAAGATTTAAGCCTGTGCCCTAGTGTAAGGCTTTGAAGCAATGTAGCCTTATACCCACCATAGTATATATATATATATATATATATATATATATAGTGCCTTGTAAAAGTATTCTTTATTTCACATTTTGTTTTGTTGCAGCCTTATATTAAACTGCTTTTAAAAAATTCCCCTTCAATTTCCGCTTTATACACTATAATGACAAAGAAAAAAAACAGATATATGATAACTTTTCAAACTTATTAAAAATGGGAAATAATTGTTGTGAAAAATTTTTCTCTCTAATTTTTCTTATTTTTTCTTTGTACTACATCTCCCACAATTCCTAGTAAATTACATTTCCATATATGGTGCACTACATTACCATATTCCCCTGGTTAAGGTCTATAAATAGACCTTACTTCCTTCCTTTGTCCCTTTTGCATTGGTCAGGTGTGGGTGTTTGAATGGACACCCAACCATGTCCTTTGAGTCCTTCCCTTAGGATGTGTTAAGTAAGTTTGTTTGCCAATTGTATAGTTTGAATTTTTTTATTTGAATTATTTAGATATGTAATCCCTATTTGGATTGAGTACACTATTGATGTTTATTGATTAATTAAAAACGAGTTTGATTTAGTTTTTTGTATCGTTTGTGGTGACTTAACCATCCGGTGTGTCCTGTGCATCCTGTTCATCATGTCCATCCTAGTAGTCCTGCTCCATGTGAATTTGTGGACTTTATGTAATGTGAATTGTTAAAGATTTATGCTTCTTCAATTCAATGGAATAAAAGAAAGCAAAGGACTGGTGTTTTCCCCCTGTTCCACCAAGTTTCTACAATTTGAATGAACTTGGGATATTTTAACATCTCATATCCAACAATAATTACATTGCATAAGCACTTATACCCTTAACACACTACTTTGTTGAAGCACCTTTGTCAGTGATTACAGGGTCAAGTCTTTTTCGGTATGATGCAACAAACTTTGCATATCTGAATTTGGGGATTTTCTGCCATTTTGTCTTTGCATATTTCTGTCAGATTTGATGGGGGCTGTTGATGGCCAGCCATTTTCAGGTTTCTCCAGAGAAAATTGATCAGGTCTGAGCTCTGGCTGGGCCACTAAAGGACATTTACAGAGTTGTTTATAAGCCACTCTTGCATTCTCTTAACTGTGTACTTGGGGTCATTGTTCTGTTGGAAGGTGAAACTTCTACCCAGTCTGAGGTTTTGAGTGCTCTGAGGAGAGGCTTGAGTCTGGCCATTCTGCCATAAAGCCCAGATTGGTGGAGTGTTGCTGTGATGTTTGTCCTTCTGTAAGTTTCTCCCATCTGATGATCATGGAGCTCCCACAATCATAGAGCTTAACTAGAGTGACCATCAACTTCTTGATCACCACTTTAACCAAGGCTTCTCTTTCAATTGCTCACTTTGGCCAGGAAGCCAGCTCTAGGAAGAGGTTGTTCCAAACCTCTACCATTAAGGATTATGGAGGCCACATGCTCCTCCCTTACTGCAGCAGAATTTTTTGTAGTCTTCCCCAGATTTGTTTCTAAACACAATACCCCTCTCAGCTCTGCAGGCTGTTCCTTTGAGCTCATGACTTTGTTTTTGCTCTGATATGCATTTTCAGCTGTTAGATCTTATATACCAGGTGTGTACCTTTCCATATTATGTTCAATCAGTTGAATTTTCCACAGGCTAACTCCAGTCAAAAGTGTAGAAACATCTCAAAGATGATCCACCAAAACTGCAATGCTCCTGAGCTAAATATCAAGTGTCCTATAGGGTATGAATACTTATGCAATGTAATTATTTCAGTTTTTTTTTTTTTTAATTTGTGTCTTGTGTGTGAAGTGTAGATTGATGTGGAAAAAATAATTTAAAGAAGGGGTTTTTAAGACACTGTGATTGTTTCTTAATTTACACACCGATGAACTGTTGTATGAATGCAAAATCAGACTTGTAGCAATGTGCTATCGCTCTATATCAGCATGGCTGTGTTTACCCATGGCTGATAAGTGCATGGCTACAAGTGTGATATTGCTCTCGTTGACATACCTCAAATAAGAATGTACCCCCCCCCCCATATTAAAGGGGTCATATGATGCTACATGCACTTTTACAAGTTGATTGAACTGAAATGTGTGTTGGCAGTGTGTACACAACCACCCTAAAATGATAAAAATCCACCCAGTGTTTTTTTTGTTTTTTTAAATCTACTCAAATCTTTACCCCTTTCTCAAATCAAGCCGATCTCAGATGCCTGTCTGTGTGCTGTCCCTCCCACGATAGTTTGATTGACAGTAGCGTTTCAGCACAGACTGGACTGGCGTCTTACCTTAGACCCGCCCTGAGTGAGCTGTCATCAGTCCGCCATTGTTTCACAGCCGGAGCAGATGCAGACAAGAATGACTCCTAAGCGATTGAGGTGTTCTGTTGTTGGATGTAATGAACATAGCAGTCGTCATTTACTCCCGATATCTGAGCTGCTGAAGACGCAGTGGATTACGTTTGTTTTTTAAGAGAATGCGCCCCCGATCTACATAAATGCGTCTATGTTCGTGCGAATCATTCGTGATCCAGCGTCACCTATAGAAATAGTGAGTGTAAGGTATTTTTAATGAATCTTTGCAAATTGCCTTTCCTAATAATGTGCTAATTAGCAAGTTTCACGATGAATGCAGCTAAAGCAGACAGTCCCTCAGAGAGCAGCTCGGAAGAGAGGAGCATGGCTCATTAACATTTAAAGGAAAATGCTACAAAACTGCTTGCTCTGAAAATAGCTGTTTTTGACAGGGTAAAAAGGTGTTTTTTACACTACCATTGAGACATTTTAACCAAATTATGTTACAGACTTTTCATTAAGACCCTAAAGAATCATATCAACTTGTAGAAAATGGGCATCCTATGACCCCTTTAATTATATGGATGATTTAGCAATTTTGCCCAGAACCATGGATAATTTCTGACTCTGATACACATCACTGGAAATACTTTAGGAAATCAGTTGATATAAAATGTATTCAAGAGGAAGAGGCCATGCCAAGTTCAAATAGCTTTGTAAACGAGAAAAAATGCTAGAATAAGAATGGTAACATCTAAATAAACTGGTTTAATTCAAGTCCAAATTTGTATTTATTTATCATCACTGAACCAAAATATATAGCTACATTAATTGATATGAACAAAATTATGTTTATGGGTCAAAACAGATATAAATAGCTGTAAATAATACAGGTATAAATGAACAATTGCAGGTTACCATTTTTTTACAGTGTATAATGTGACTTTGCAGGCTGTGGTTTTTAGTGTCTTTTGAATTGCTTCAATGTCCACAGTTAAAAAGACGTCTCTGCAGCCAATTTCCAAACCCTGTGGAGATCTGTTTGTCTAACATTTTGAGACATGACACTTGCTGTGCACAATGATGTCAAGGCAGTTTGTCATAATGATTCTCTCTCCAGCTCATCTGACAGACTGTCCCTTATTCCCCATGTAATTCAGCCAATGAAACGTAATTAAAACTCAAGTGGAAAAAAGCCTAACGACTTAGGTAAGTGTAAATAGGAAAAAAATAAATAAATAAACGCAATGAGTTCCAGATACCATTAAGCGCCATGCCCCTAAAAAGCCAACACCTGTTTGTCAGCTGTAATCGCTGCATGCTTTATTAAAAAACCCATCCGCTTCAATTAATTGCAACTTACAAACACTTCAACTCCCTTCTAATCTCATTAAGATATTTAAATACGCAGGCATCAACGATTAGGACTTTTAACCGACTAGCTGATATTATCCAGGTTTTATAGGCTTTCGAGATTTTATTGTTTGGAATTTAAAGGGTTACTTCACCCCAAAATGAACATTTTGTCATTAATCACTTACCCCCATGTCGTTCCAAACCCGTAAAAGCTTCGTTCGTCTTCGGAACACAATTTAAGATATTTTGGATGAAAACCGGGAGGCTTGTGACTGTCCCATTGACTGCCAAGTAAATAACACTGTCAAGGCCCAGAAAAGTATGAAAGACATCGTCAAAATAGTCCATCTGCCATCAGTGGTTCAATCTGAATTTCATGAAGCGACGAGAATACTTTTTGTACGCTAAGAAAACAAAAATAACGACTTTATTCAACAATCCGCCTCTTTCATATCACCGTAGCGCCATTTTGGAGAGTATCCACTGAACGCAAAGTGCGTATGCTGTTCTGTGTCCGCCGCACCACACTGATACGCTGTTTTCATTCAAATCAAAGCGTAAATAAATGTAGAAAAAGTATAAGTGTGGTGCGGCTGACACAGACAAGTAGAACAGTATACACAGTTTACATTCAGTGGATACTCTCCAAAATGGCGCTATGGTGATGCGGAGGAGATGAATTGTTTAATAAAGTCATTATTTTTGTTTTCTTTGCGTACAATAAATTTTGCCTTCTCAAATCATCACGGCTTGAAATAAAATAAAATCTATAGATATAAAACACTTCAAGCATAATACAATGTTAGTTTAAAGGTTTAACCTAGTTAAATGTGCGCTGTAGGCGCGTATCCGAAGAGTGCAAGCTAAAGCGCACTCTGCAGGACATGGAGGCACCAGTGGTGCCAACTTGAAATGCGCTGTCATTTTTCCTGATGAAGATAAGAGTAATACATCATTATACACTGTAAAGGGTCTACTTTTATTTGTGTGTACTCACAACAAAACGTGTTTTTGAAAAATAAAGAAAACAAACAGGTAGGGCTGTCGCAATAACCGCAATATCGCAATACCGCGCTGTTGACGAGCAAACCGCATAGGAATGCAAGAACCGCAGCAACCGCGATTTTTGCATGTTTTCTTTTTTCGTAGGGTTATGCCCTTCTCGTTTTACACTTCCTGCATGTGTACTGAATATTAAATAAGTTAGTAAGGATAATATAATTTGTACTGAGGCTCTGTAGATTTGCACTTAACAAGCCTAAACAGACAATGAATAAGAGAGAGATCAACTGAGCATATGTGATTACTTGCGAGTCATATATATTTGTTAAAATAGGTGGTCATGTCCAAGGAAAGCCAAATCTTTGTCTTAGCATTGACGCATTGGTCAGCTGAGCCTTCTAACCTGATGCACAGTTAAAATTATTTCAACAGCATGTTTCATTATGTCTCTCTTTGAATGAATGAATCAGTGTTTTTGAACGTGTAGTTGAATGAACGGTTTAAAGACTCACTCAAAGACAGTCCCTGTCCACCACCGTGTGGCACAACGATGTAACTGCACTGACTGACAGCCCGTCTAGAACGCGTGGAAATAGCAATAGAAAGTCTCTTGTCCAGTCGGATTCGAGGATCAGAACGAACTGTTATACATATAGGCTAACAATAGCCTAACAATCTTATTGTCAGGTTTATGTTCTGTTATGTGGATCGCTATTTTGTCATTCTCTTCTGTTTACTTCACTTCCTGTTTCAACGCTTTGGTTTCGGTTTCATTGGTTTCTGAATATGACCTCTTTATATCGTAACACATACACACACAGATTATATTTATATATATATGGCGATAATACCGCATATTGAGACACTCAAAATTACCGCAAGGTAAATTCCTTCACCAGGACAGCCCTACAAACAGGATGTGCTTTCTGCCGTCTCGTCTTGAACAGGAGCGCTTCACAAAAATGAAACGAAACTCAGCGAATATTTGCCCCACATATATGATAAATATATCTGTTGAAAGCTTTAAATTACTTTAAAACAAAATGATTCAAATCAAAAACAAAATCTCTTTCATTATATAATCCTTAAAAGTGACATATTATGCCCCTTTTTACAATATGTATTATAAGTCTCTGGTGTCCCCAGAATGTGTCTGTGAAGTTTCAGCTCAAAATACTCCACAGATCATTTATTATATAATTTAGAAAATGCCTATTTTGAGTGGAAGCAGAAACACGCTGTTTTTCGGGCCTGTGGCTTTAAATGCAAATTAGCTGCTGCTCCCCGCCCCCTTTTCCAGAATAGAGCTGCGCCTTTATAGCTGGTGACTGCTAAAAAAACATATGTTTTGGTACTGATTATCATGTTTATCGCGCTGAAATCATGCGTTTTAAACCATATGAGTTTAAACTTCAGATATACGGTTTTCTGAGTGCACACATCCGAAGCACATGGACAGAAAGCTGTCATCCCAGCATGTGAGTACTAAACTAAGTTCTCATTTACACAAGTTTACGTTTTACGCTTTACGCTTTACAAAAAGTTACAAAAACAGTCGGTTATGTCTGTGAAGGTAAACAGCTGGGAAATAAATTGCATGCTTATTTTAGATCTGTGTGGCAGCAGCAATATACAGTAAATAAATCAATAAATCCACTGCTCTCTTGTCTCCTCTGAGGCTGGGACTCTAAACAGTGTTCTGTGCTCGTCTGTGCAGCCAAGACAGAACAGTTAGCATGTTTTGCTCAGACTTTTGCCATGGCATTAGAGCTGGTACACCGCTGTCGCTTGCGAAATCAAAACGATGGCGCCCTGGGTGGAAACTGACAGATTAAGGGGCAGTGGTATTATAATGAGATCCCTTTGCCACGTCACCACGGGAGCGAAATCAGACTCCTTGCTTGATATATGCACCATGGACCAGATTATATCACTTAAAACCTGGAAAAGTCAGATTTTCATGATATGTCACCTTTAAAGATGCATTTCTTTTTAAAGGCGCGTCCAGTGAGGAGATGGCAAGTCTTGTCAACTTCATCTTTGAGACACTGACTCAGAAAACACTAGTTTATTAATAAATAATTAAAATGTCTCTTTACTATTTCCCCCGACACATTCCGACACATTCCTACACATTCATGGTAATTATACTTTGTTAGCTACTTTTTTTTTTGATCTCTGGTCGGGGCATCCCTAGTTTTAATCCAGTCCTTGTTTTTATTATAACTCTTGAATAAAATGAAGACGAAACACAGTCTACTTGCGTTGTAACCCAAATAAATAAGGTATTTTCCTTTGTTTGAAATTAATGGTTATTTTGTGCTTCATTGTGACCACTGTGACCCCCATTTCTCAGCCCCCCCCCCCGGCTCAAAATATGTTCCCGCGGCTATGCGTGGAGGTAAGTGATTAATGACAAAATTTTCATTTTGGGGTGGAGTAACCCTTTAAGATCTAAAGATCACATCTCTCTCTGTGTGTGTGTGTGTGTGTGTGTGCGCGCGCGCGCGCGCACTGTTGTTTGTGACATCCTGTAGACCGCTTCGTCTCAGTTGGTTCGTGGGGAGTTGGCAGTGCTGCTGCCGCCAAAGGGAACGCATTGGCGCTGACAGGAGAGGCAAAGGTGCAAATTGGGTGAGGCTGGACGCAACACCGTGAGTGTTAGTTTAGTGAATTGTCTACATCAGCAAGTTGTCCTACACACAAGGGAGAAACAACATGCACATGTGTTTGTGAGAGAATCTTGAGGGAGTTTAACTTTTTAAGCACTTTTGAAAAATGTATTTAAACAATTTTCTATACACTTAAATGACATGAAAACTCAAATCTTATCAGTAGCCTAATAAAAGCTGTTCTGTTTCACATGCACAGAAAAAAAAATCTGTAGCCTACATAAAGATGGGCACTGTCACCCAGGGCCGGTTCTAGACATCAGGAGGCCCTAGGCAAAATTCATGGTGGAGGCCCCCCGCCCCCAATAAAAAGCACTTGAAACAAATATGATCCCTAACCTTTTTGTTTATACAACATTTAATTTTAAAGTTTGCATATTTTTACTTATACAGTACAAAAGTTTGGACACATTACTATTTTTAATGTTTTTGAATAAAGTCTCTTGTGCTCATCAAGCCTGGATTTATTTGATCAAAAATACAGAAAAAAAACAATAATATTGTGAAATATTACAATTTAAAATAATGGTTTTCTATTTTACTATACTTTAAAATATATTTCTGTGATCAAAGCTAAATTTTCATCAGCCATTACTCCATTCTTCAGTGTCACATGATCCTACATAAATCATTCTAATATGCTGATTTTGTCACAATTCACTCGGGGAGCAAGGACCGAGGAAACGAGGAGTACTTGAATAACACCGTCTTTAATAATCCACAGGAAACCCGAGAACAAGGAGGACATTCAACAAGTAGACCCGACAAACACGAACGGAAAGGACTAGGGCTTTTAAAGGCAGGATAATTGGGGAGGAAGGAGACACACCTGGAATCAAATTAACACAATCAACATGAGGAAGAAACTGAGTCACAGGGGCAAAAACACACACGGAATAGTCCATAATCCTGACAGATTTATCATCAGTGTTAGAAAGAGTGTTTAATGTTTATCTTATAACTTGTGATACTTTTTTTCAGGATTTGTTGATTAAGAAGTTGTTTAAAAAAAATATTATGTATAATTTTTTTACAACAATATGTCTTGACGATCACTTTTTATCTATTTAAAACATCCTTGCTGAATATTACTGTTTTTTTCTGTATTTTTGATCAAATAAATGCAGGCTTGATGAGCATAAGAAATTTCTCTCAAAAACATTAAAATAGTAATGGGTCCAAACTTTTGACTGGTACTGTATGTACATATTAATCAAACTTTATCTAAGGTAATCTCTTTTTTGTTTGATAAAGATGTTATTGTTGTTGTTATTATTTTGCTGTTTTATTCAATTAATCACAGTTCCAGAACTTTCCACTTCAGCAAAAAGTAGATAAGTGCTTTTATAAAAAAAATTCCTAGCTGGGTATGGGCAGGATTTCCCCCTCCAAATTAATCAATATTGACTACAGATATTGTCATATTATTAATATCAATAATATGATATTATGTATTGCATTGTTACCTTAAATATGATATATACTGTATAATTTATATACATATATATATATATATACACACCATATGCGCGCGCGCACACACACACACGCACAACTCAACTGGAAGAGAAAGACTACTAAGCAGAAAAAAAAATATTTTCTAGTTAGTTGAAACTGAAATTATAAGTGTTGTGTTTGAGCAGTAATGTAGTATCATCAGCATAATTTAGAAGATACACACGCATGAGATCCTCTATTTGAAACATTAAAAAATGTTCTAGTGTCTTTGCTTTTTAACTTTGAATACAAACTTATCTGCTTTTACTTTTGTAGCTATTTTGATAGTCATGTTCCGACGCGATGTCATTCACTGTACGCACAAATTCAAAGCGTCGCGTCTGGGCGCGTCAACGGCGCTAGCGCTTTTTAAAACTTCTAATAAAGCGGTGAATGATCTTTCCAGAAATGACGCTGATCGACAGAACAAGTTTATATTTAGAATACATTGCAATCACTCTAAAATAGATGACGACAACTCACACACCTGCATTAGGAGCTGTACTTCTTTGCGTGCCTATTTAGCCGTTTGCATCGCATGGTTCGCTGCACCTAATGGATGCGTTCGTTACGCAGACATTCAGAAGGCGGGACCCGCTTTGAAACTGTAACATTAATTGGTTTAATTGTAGATGAGTGACAATTCAACTATATCCAATGAACAATGAGGCTAGAATTTGCTGCCTGTCTTGATTGGTGAACTGGCGTATAGGGGATGCCACGGTTATGGAGGCCCCTCCTCAAAGCACGAGGCCCTAGGGCCTAGGCAATCGCCTCTTCTGCCTATAGCTAGCGCCGTCCCTGTTGTCATCCGTTAGGTTTACCTACATTTCTTCAAGTCTCTGAGATCCAAGTCCAAGTAAAGTCCCAAATCTTTGAGGTGCTCGTCAAGTCTCAAGTCTCTGAGGTGGAGTCCAAGTCATGTCTCAAGTCTTTGTTCTATTTTTAGCAATAGTTCTTACAGATAGTTAAAAGTGTATGAGGCTAAATCAGTTTTGAAATATTAAAACTAATTACTTATATGGAATGTCTTGTTCATTTATTCAAAACTGTCTAATGAAGCACACAGACTTTTATTGAATTGATTCATTTAATTTAATTTTAGCATGTTTTTAAACCTTTCATTTTATTTACCGGTATTTCACATTATTTCCGAATGTAGCAATAAAATGTGACTTGTACGCGATCTTTATTTTGCATTTTATAATAATTTTTTATTTATTTTTTATTATTATTTTATAGCATTTATTTTTGGCAAAACTAATTATGGTTAATTTCAACGGATATATTTACCACTATATTAATTCATGTTTAAATGCATTTATGTCGCTTCAGAACAACATTAAACAGTCTCTATAAATACCTACACATTTTTGTGGTTTTAGTCAGGGGCGTAAATTTAGTCAAACAGTAGGGGGGACAATAAACAAACATTTCTCAAGATAAATTTTTGAAGAGGACACAAATAATACAGCTAAAATTGTATTTGTAAGGATATGTATACACAGAGAAATGGCTTACTACTATTAGTGCAGCAGGGAGACCGTGCCAAATTAGACAACTTAAAGCTATTGTGGTCGCACCGTGACAGCGCTAGTGTCCGTTGTAGACATTACTATTGTAGACATTACTACTATAGACATTACTATTACTATCCAGTGTTGCCAAGCCCGCAGTTTTCACGTGGAGTTGGGCAACTTTATCACTGTTGCCTCTTATGTCCGCAGGTTGAAGCAACCCCAATAACGTGTATTTTAGCCCCCGGAACGCGATTTTTACCGGGGACCCCCTCAAAACGCGGATAGTTTGGGCTAGTTTTGAGTAGCATTTGGGCAGGTTTGGTTTTGAAAACCTGGCAACCCTGTCCCTCAAGCAGGTAACTTTATTATTGCAAACATAGCGGACTCATCGAAAAATACATTGGCATCATCTGTATTAAAGAGAAAATAATCACTTCATCCGATGTTTAAGTGAATAAAATAGTCTTGGAATTTCACAAATATTGACTTTGTTCTCTCTCACCAGACTTGTGTGTGTGTGTAGGTGATGTAAAAGAGGAAAGCAGGCATTTGGACCAAAGCACTGTGAGGCAAGGGAGGGGGAAACTCAAAATGTTTCTAAACTTAAAACGCATTTTTGCCCCGTTTGTGTTGTTTTACTACTTACACAATTATTTAAAGTATAAAACATTGTTATTTACAAAGCACAGCGTGGTTTTTAATCATATTTTTAAGGTGGGAAAACCCTCAGATGATTTTATAATTTCTCAGAAAAAATGCTGCACATTTCTTTGTCTTATTGAAATATGTCAAAAAACTATTTTTGAAACAAACCCCAAATCAAATAAATAAGAAAGAAATCTCTTTGTATAAACAGGGTGTCTGTGCTCTTTCTATTTAAAATTAGTGGCAACCGCTGCATTTTAATCACAGTCCAAACAAAGTAGTTTTTAATCTAAATTAGATAGCATAATTTCGAAATTTGAAGCAAAAGCAGAATGGTCTGACTTTAGTTTTGTGAAACTATACTAAATAAAACATCTGCATGAAACAAAAACAGCAGACGGACTGAATTAGAAAGTATATTCACTCTCTGACAGCAGGTGGCCCTTTGGATCACCAGCAATACAGCGTTTCCTTGGTTTCCGCTGTAAACACAGCTCCCCAGTGCTACTTTGTACTTTGTGATCAACAAACAAACTTAGGGCTGCACGATAAATCGCATGTGATTGTCATGTGCATCTCGTCAGTAAAGCCGGTTCTGTGATTAATAGTAAATCTCCATCACGTGCTTTCAAATGGAGCGGCATTTAATGCAAAGAGCCGTAGATCACTGCTATATCGCGTTCATAATCTCAGATGAGTCGCATTCGATTATGAACGCGATATTGTGTAGCTTGTCAGTGTAAGTGTTTTTATTTATGCCATTAATGTTTTTGTTAATACAGCATATAGCACTAGTCAACTAAATGAATGTAACATGGCAAAGAAGAATGCACTTTTGGAAGTTAAATATAAGGGAAATGTCATTTTGGAATTTCTGTGATTTAATGTGATATTGTTGTTCATGTATGTTCAAGATTAAATTTTCTTTTATTGTTGTAATTAATTTATAGCATTAACACGTTGACCCGTTGAATTCATTTTGGGAGCACCTGCATATAAGATTAGTATTGACCAAGTACAGAGGCTGTCATATGTGGATCAACTTACCATGTTGTGTGTTTTTAACAGTTTCAATATGAAAAATAACTTTTATGTTGATTCAATGGATTTATTGGGGGGGGGGGGGGG
>NW_015505627.1:823844-837814 GCF_001515645.1 Sinocyclocheilus grahami
GGGGTTGGGAGGAGTGTCATTGATTTAAATTGACAATTTAGAATTGTCTCCCCCAAAAAATTCGTAGTATAAAAATAATACAATGGCAATATTTCAAAATATAATATTAAAAAGAGTATAAATCAATCGTTTTTCTAAAGAAACATTATCCAACAGCGACACCATCAGGTACAGTTACAGCAGGAGTCGATGTCTCTCTTGCCTCCCCTGAGCCCACTGAGTTTTTTTTTACAGGTTTTAATAGTCCCCCCTAAAGCTTGCGGTGGGTTTGGTGGGGGGTAACTGAGAATTAATGGGGGAAAATCACGTGAGAGAAGGCAATACCTCCATTGCGATATGATTGGATATGACTGGTTATGTTCGGATGTGATTGGTTCATGCAATAAATCTTTTATTGCATGAACCAATCAATAAATCTCTTGTGTTCATGCGCATTCGTGAATCAGTCTGAATGAAAAATATAATGGCATTAAGGGAAGACTCATTTAAAAAAGTAAGTGAACAACTCAAATACTTAAATATAACCACTTTGTTATGTCAAAATAATACTTGAAATGAACTGAAAACAAGATCTGTGGGAGTTTTTAGTGAGTAATCAGCATGGTGAAATTTTAAGTAAGTGAAAGCTTAAAGGGGTCATTTGAAGTTGCTAAAAAGAACATTATGTTGTGTATTTGGTGTAATGCAATGTGTTTATCCAGTTTAAGGTTAAAAAAACACATTATTTTCCACATAATGCACATTATTGTTGCTCCTCTATGCCCTGCCTTTCTGAGACAAGTTGATTTTTACAAAGCTCATCGTTATGAAAAGCGAGGTGTATGCTGATTGGCCAGCTATCCAGTGCGTTGTGATTGGCCGAATACCTCAAGCGTGTGGCGGAAATGTTACACCCCTTAACATACTGTGATGCCCTGTGTCCCGGCGCGACAAGGCAAAAACAATAAAACCCATTATAAACGAGGCATTTGTTGCATCCAGTGGGGACATAATTACTGATTATAATGACTTACACTGTCTTTTTATGCGTTGCGTTGCTTTGAGTATCGCGCTGCGTAAACATAAAACCATGTCTGCATTTGTGATCGGAGAAACAACAAACAACAAGCGCTACCCTACACTGCCCAAAACTCGCGCTTGAATCGTCAGTGGCAAATTCTTTAAATATAAAAAACTTACTTACAGACTGTCCTTGCAAAGTTGGAACTGCCCCACTTTATAGAAACAGACACTGGCATTGTAGGCTACTCTCACAGTAAACAGTCCTCATCCTCCGCAAAATGCGCTGCACACACCTGAATATTTGGGTTGAACTGTTCTGGAACAGTGTTATACAACAGTAAATACAACTTAACCACTGATTTCTAGTTGTGTCCTCTTTTGGAAGGCCAAACAAAGTAGTTTCACACAGCGCCACACACGACGGGCTTGAGTGAGCGGTGGCCGGTGGACTAGAGTGAGGAACGGCCGGCGGATTCAACGAAGGAGCGGCTGGCGGGCTTGTGGCAACCACATGTGACTATCCCGGGCTGGACGATCCGGCGATCCACAGCGCAAAGTTGATGTATTTCCTCAGTGACCAGCACGGATCAGCTCTAGGCATGACGAAGCGGATATCATCCTCATTTGGAAGGCCAAACAAAGTAGTTTCGCTTTCACAACTAAACACACAGTGTCTCCACAACATGGCGGCGGCAGCAACAATATTACAGCGAGAATAAAAGTTACTCCTTCTTTCTTCTTTCTTTACAATTTGGGCAGCATTATGCAAATCTTCCCACATCGTGACACAGACATGTGGGGGCATGTTAGATTGAGCCATTTTAGGAGGGTGTGGTTGACTCTTAACTTTTATAAAGAATATCTCTTTGGATTTGAGCCTTTAGTCTTTGCCATTTTACAGATCTTCTTTATGCACCAAGAGCTTGTAACACTCCAAAGCGAAAGGAAAAATGTAAATTGCATCATATGACCCCTTTAAGTCTGTGACCAATATTCCAATGAGTTTTGATGACTGATGAATCTTACAGAATAATTCAAAAATAGTTAAAAGTTAACTATTAAAAAGAATAGCTGAACATATGTTCACAAATAAAATATATTGTTTAAATGATTAAATTAAGTTATTATTTTGGAATAAATGTAAAATGCTTAAAAACACTAACTTGATGAGATAGCTTTAATAAACAGAATACTGATTACATTGTTAATGTAAAAAATAATATATATATATATATATTTTTTTTTTTCTGGTAGTGTAACTAATGGTTATTTAACCAAGAACATGTGACTGGGACAGGAATTTAGATTTAGAATTAGATTTTTTTTTTTAAAAAAAGGACTTTGCCTCCTCATTTCAGAACACCACCGCACACCACTGATATATATTATATATACTCTATTTATGGGCTGTCAAACGATTAATCGCAATTAATCGCATCCCAAATAAAAGGTTTTGTTTACATAATATATGTGTGTACTGTGTATATTTATTATGTATATGTATAAATACACACACATGCATGTATATATTTAAAAAAAATATGTTAAGTTTATATATTAAATATATTTATAATATAAATTATATGAATAGAAACAGGGCTGCACGATAAATCGCATGCAATATTTAACGCGCATCTTATCAGTAAAGCCGCTTCTGTAATCAGCGTGCTTGCTTTCACATGAAGCAGCATTTACTACACAGAGCCGTTGTTCACTGACAAGCTGCACAAGACCACGATCATTTATGAACGTGGTTTTGCGCAGCTTGTGATGCGATTTATCGCATGCGATTTATAGTGCAGCCCTAAAGAGAAATATATACATGTAAATACATGTAAATATTTTCAAACTATATACTGTATATGTGTGTATTCATATAGACAAAATAAATATACACAGCAGCACACACACATATATTATGTAAACAAAAATTTTTATTTCGCGATTAATCGTTTGACAGCACTCATATATATATATTAGTTTACCTCGCTGCTTGTGATGAACTTCGATACATCATGTGGCTTTTTTGGAATAAATGTAAAATGCTTAAAAACACTAACTTGATGAGATAGCTTTAATAAACAGAATACTGATTACATTGTTAATGTAAAAAATAATATATATATATATATATTTTTTTTTTTCTGGTAGTGTAACTAATGGTTATTTAACCAAGAACATGTGACTGGGACAGGAATTTAGATTTAGAATTAGATTTTTTTTTTTAAAAAAAGGACTTTGCCTCCTCATTTCAGAACACCACCGCACACCACTGATATATATTATATATACTCTATTTATGGGCTGTCAAACGATTAATCGCAATTAATCGCATCCCAAATAAAAGGTTTTGTTTACATAATATATGTGTGTACTGTGTATATTTATTATGTATATGTATAAATACACACACATGCATGTATATATTTAAAAAAAATATGTTAAGTTTATATATTAAATATATTTATAATATAAATTATATGAATAGAAACAGGGCTGCACGATAAATCGCATGCAATATTTAACGCGCATCTTATCAGTAAAGCCGCTTCTGTAATCAGCGTGCTTGCTTTCACATGAAGCAGCATTTACTACACAGAGCCGTTGTTCACTGACAAGCTGCACAAGACCACGATCATTTATGAACGTGGTTTTGCGCAGCTTGTGATGCGATTTATCGCATGCGATTTATAGTGCAGCCCTAAAGAGAAATATATACATGTAAATACATGTAAATATTTTCAAACTATATACTGTATATGTGTGTATTCATATAGACAAAATAAATATACACAGCAGCACACACACATATATTATGTAAACAAAAATTTTTATTTCGCGATTAATCGTTTGACAGCACTCATATATATATATTAGTTTACCTCGCTGCTTGTGATGAACTTCGATACATCATGTGGCTTTCTCTTTATTGCCTGTGTTTTTAAATTGGTTGTCAGTATATTATAAGGGTAAAAACAGATTTTAGTAATTTTATATATTAACATTATTTCAGGTAATGATATATAGTTTTTTTTTTACCTTAATTTTAAGTTTAATCTATAAAATGTAAAATGTTGGGAAAGGAAACAAGGGGTATGTTTGCTGACTTTAGATCATTCCGACCATAAATAAATAAGGTGTCCCATCTATAATTTGATATTAATTAATTTGTGGGGTTGAAATATGCAAGCTTCACCAACAGAAGCGTGATTTAACGGAGAGCAGGTGTGCATTGCCCTTCATCATCACAGTTCCCCATCCCCTAATTATGCTCGCTATGAAGCGCTGCCATCAGGAGGCCAGTTGCAGTTGATGTATTTTTAATCAGAGCTGTTAGCATCAGTGATGCATGCCCATTGACTAAAACTGGCCGTGGAGAGAAGGGGGGCTCTGTTATCATGGTTGCCAAAACACTTTATACAGATGTTCTTGCGTATGACTGAACACAGGATACACCGGTAACATTGTAGACCCTCACCTGTGGGCTCTGCATCCTGCCTCATGGGGTGTAAAGAAGAACATTGTCTTTGACAGTGTAAGTGCCCAACTGAAATGTTTTGTTCTGACTTTGCACATCAGCCTATAGAGATTAACAGCCATGCTACAGAGGAAATTGTATGGGCTGTAGGCCCTGACTCATTCATACAAATTGTACATATTCAGATTATACATTCACAAGTTCTACAGCCTGCATACATTAATACAAGTCCTAAATCCATAACGCTTATTAAAAGTTTCTCCGGTGAAAGTGTCGTCTTGTCTGAATCAGGTGAGAAATATGCACATATCAAGCACCATCTAAACTGTTTTAAACAAGCCAACACTGTTTTAAACAAATATGTAGGTGGAAATTGATGTGAGAGGACAACAGGGGATGTATTTTTTTCAGTGGAGGAAGCATTATTATTGATTATGAACTATTTTAGTTTTGTTTCTAATAAACATGCAGCTTTTCGCTTCACAAAATGTTAATTGACGGACTGGAGTCATTTGGATTACTTGAGGATTATTGTGATGTTTTTATCAGCTGTTTGGACTCTCATTCTGACGGTATTCATTCTGCAAAGGATCCATTAGTGAACAATTTTCCAAATCTGATGAAGAAACAAACTCATTTACAACTTGGATGGCCTGAGGGTGAGGACAATTTCGTTTTTAGCTGGACTTTTCCTTTAAGGTTTGTCTTTTCCATCATGCTTAGTTTTTAGTTCTAGTTTGTTAACATAGAATTACTCTTTCTTGTGAACCTAATCAGTTTTGAAGGAATAAGTTATAGATGAGATTCTTGTGAAAGCAGTGTTTATCATGTGACTGTTGTGGTCCTGTCTAGGGTTTAACAGTCAGGTCCTAGGGCACAACACAATACCCATTTTTTCCCCTGCTCAATAAGCCTCTTATGAGAGTCTCCTTGTCTGTAGAGTATATATCTCAATTATGTTCATCAAAATGTAATAGTAAAATAGACATAGTTCTTTCTGTCACAGGTGCTCCTGGAAATACTTGTCACAGTCATTTTAAGATTCTGGCTTTCTGATCTATCCTTTATCTAAACCCACACATACAAGCAGAAAATAAGTAGAAAGAAGTCAAAGTGCAAGGTCATCAATTTTTCAGTCCCCTTGGGTAGATGAGGCTTCAGTGTTTTGCTCATAGACAGAAGCGAAGAACCAAACTTCAGACTTGAATGTTGCCAGCAGTAAGCATCAAACTGGTCTCTGTGTAGACAGAATTCACTTTCATTGCTATAAAGCTGTCCATTAGCCCCTGAAGGACCTGCTGTTATCTCAGCCTCCCACTGCTGATTGCTTATTTTTCATATATTGTACCTTCATTCCCATCTCGCTATGATGAAAAATACACGATACAGTTCTTATTAGAAGCCAGCTTCGCACTATATTATGTTGTCAGTAATGTAGTTGAAATGTAGGTCTAGCTGCATGTTAAAGCTTTCAAAGCGTGTGTTTAAACATAAAAGAAGTGTTTTTTCCCAACTGTGTGTGGCCTCACCTCAACCGTGAGCTAAACTCACACAGCTGTGTGGTTCCCCTGAGGGACAGAGAATGGCCAACAGAGGCACTGACTGAGTGCAGAGCTGTTGAAACCAGATGGTTTGATGTGTGGTTAAATACAAACGATAAAAAAGAGATGTAAAATATCATTAGGTGTTGATAAATATGGGAATCCATCCTAAAGTCTTGAGACTCCTCAATTTATTTATTTATTTGCTTTTGTTTGTTTGTTAGTTTGTTTGTACAGGGGCAATACACAATATATAATGTAACAGTCTTAGCTTAAAGCTAAATTTCAACTATAGTCCCGGGTGGCAATTACAGCAGTGGCATTTAGAGCAGTGTTTATTCAGATTTATACAGTATACACGCAATATTATACAATGCATAAAAAAGTAATTCTAACATGACTGATTTTCCTTTATCCATTTTGTACACCTAATTTAAACTTTTTTTTAAGTACCAGTAATTTAGACAGTGTCTAAAATCTCTAATTGCATTAGAATTATTAGCCTTAATGTGAACAATGTTGAAAATCATTAAGATTCAGTTATTTTTGGTTTCTAAAGGTTAACAGTTAAATTAAACAGCTGCTTTTCATAATATGATGTTAATTGCATTAGTCACTCCGAAATGAAAATACTGTCATCAGCTCACCCTCATGTCCAAACCTGTATGACTTTTTTTTTTATGTCCTGTTTTCATGAGAAAGAAACTCCATTGGGTTCACAGTTGTTTTATTCAGAATATCACTCATTTTGGGGTAAACTATTCATTTCAATCTTGACATTTGTGCATCTTTGTTTAATATGTCTTATTTATTTGTATTGAAGGGAGGATAGACATTTGTGAAAGGTCAGACTGCTTTAAATTTGCAGTCTGAATGTTTAATTTCTTCAATATGCCATTAAAGCATGTAGAGGGATGACGTTTACATGACGTCTCAAAGTCCTGTGCTGTCAATATTAGGGTTATTGTTGCATTTGGTGGGAAAAGAGCAGAGAAACTAATGAGCATTTTGTAATTTTTTTCTGTATTTAATGCTAGTGAGGAACAGCAAGGGATGAGGCATATCTCACAAGCATACTTTGCTTGCTGTGTTAATACAATTTTAAAGGAGGCATACTCAGAACTGCCCTGTCAATCAAAGAACCGTTTCCTCTGAGTGCGTTTTCCATCTGTCAAGGGTCAGAGAGTGAAGATCCCCCCGTCTCTCCATCTCCTCGTAGGTGAATCACTACCATGTGCTTTTTATCTGGGCATGACCTGTTGCTAGGTAACCCTGGGTCACAGCTGTACGAGGAAAGTGGAGCTTCTTTTTTTATTTATTAGCGAGTTCTAGAGGAGGCAGAATGTAATTTATTAGTTTGATATTGCCAGGAAGCTCAAGTTTGAGATTATAAAGGGGTAGTGGTTGGAACAAAGTGTATTCAGGATGCGGGTTGTATTTTAGGAGCACTTATGATGTTCAGATGTGATATATAATCGAAAGAAACTAATAAAAATTAAATATTGGGCTATGTTTGATGCATCATATGGCATAGTGCTAAGGGATCAGAGCTCAGAATGTCGATTCTGGTCAATTTTGGGAAAATAAATACTCGTTGGTGCATTATTGCTAGTTTATTAACGGATCTCTTAAGATATAACACTGGATAATTTATTTTGTACACGTGTGATTTCTATTAGATTTTTTGCTTTCACAATAAAAAAACAAACAAAAATAAATGTTACATGCCATTATTATGAATTTATGTATCTAGTGTGCTTTTTGTAATATACAACATTTGTAAAGTACAACATTTTTTTGTTGTTGCACATTTAATCAGAGTAGATTTAAGCGTTCCTTAAATGTGAAATTGTAACCGCACAAGAGAAAATGTGCCATGCTTTTTTTCCCTATTGATGTTCTCCTGATTTATCTCTGCACGATGATGCGGCTTTAATTTGTGCCGCATCTGTTGCAGTTTCACACGCCTGTCATAAGCGAGCATTCCCATGTTTACCTCTTTGGCCCCTAATGAAAACTCCCTGCCTTAACACGGTCTTGCCGAGACAAAGCAATCATGCTTTGTTAAATTCTGCACTAATGTGTGTGATGCATTTTTTTCAGATTTCTCCTTTAGGCCATCTCCGATCAAAACAATTGCACCTGCACTTTTTGCATCTGCCACTCCCTCGAGACCTGTAAAAATTGACTCCCTGGCTTCCTCTACGAGGCAATTATGGGCCATCTGTTCCCATCTTGGTAGCTCCAGCTTGTTTTGTTTCTACGATTGTTCCTATAATATTATGCACCCTGAAATAAAGAATTAGTGAGTATGGAAAATTTTACATGGAGGTGATGCATTTAATCTGGATATTACAACTTTTCTGTTGGTGTGGCGATGAAGAAAAGACAGTAACAGTTGTCACCACTTAGGTAATGCAGATTTAGGTTGTTAGTAGTGAATATTTTTGGAAACATCCTCTGATCAGCACTTGTACTATATTTTATGACAATTCATCCTGTATAAACCCCCTTCGCATTTGTATGCAATATTTGTTCTCCCTCTCACCTCATTGTTCATTGTCGAACAGACACAGGGCAATAAAACATGTTTATTAAATTGTTTGCAGTGCAGGTGCTTGGAAAAGATTATTTGTAAGCAGTAGCAACAGGAAAGCACTATAGAAAACAATACTTGAAATTAGCCATGGCATGCAAATAATAACAACAATTACTAATGTGAAAGAAATAACAGGCGATATCCACTAATAGTGCTAATGTATAGAACTTCTGTTACAACTGTGTTCATATTTCAGCAGAAAATGGACAAGCTTATTGTCAGAAAAGGCTATAATGTCCCATAGACAGAATGGCTGAGCAGGGAGGAGAAGATGGAAGGAGGGAGAAGCCTGATGGACAGATGTAGAGGAGGAGAGGGTAGGGGGTGAAGACCACAAAAAGGGGTAAGTGTCTGCTCTGATAGGTTGGCTGGATATATAGTGGCCTCAGTGTGGTTTTATGCAGAGTGAATTGACTGTCAGGTCTGTTCATCTCATACAGCCCTGTTTGAGGCAGAGGACTTTATCACACTGCATCTACACAAGGAGACAGGATTTTTCAATTTAGAATCACTATCAAGAATGTAATTTAGTGCAGAACACGTCTTATTCTGTGTCCTAGAAGCCACTTTTCAGCTTCATAAACCTGATGTCTACAAAAAATGCACAGTCTCCTGCATCCATCTATATATCCATCTGGATATAATGACATTCAATATTCATAGAATAATTATTTCTTTTGAAATTAGGTTAGTCACTATCCGTGAAGGTTTTCCAGTTTCACAAGAAATGCTATTTTTTTTATTTTTTAGGTCACAGTTTGCATTTACATGATGAATTTACTTATAATTATGTACCAAAGTTTAAATTGCATTTAAATTACTGATATAAATATAAACCAAGTAATATAAATGTAACTATTGTTTGTTTAACATATTCTGATTTATATGACAGGATGTGACAGACCTTAAGCAGAGATGACACATGTTAACTGAAAACACTGATTCCCGTACAAGACGATAACAAAAGCAAGGATGATATTGAAATGCCATATTATTTACTTTAAATGGTTCCTAGGAGCGGTATGGAACGATATTCCGGACAGTTTTCAAATAGTGAATATTCACCTATTGTGCGTACCGTTGTGACTCCAGCTGTTAGCAGGGGATAATCGCTACATTTGGGGTAAAAAAGACATAATTATGTATTGTGCCAAGAAGGTTGCACTGTCAATTAGTTCACACAGGTACGAAACTGATTGGTAGCTGCCTTTAGCGGAGCCTTTACCGATTACCTCCACCACTGATCTGGGCTGCGTTTCCCGAAACCTTCTTAACGCTACGTAGTTCGTAAGTTATACCTTAAGTTGTACCTTTACATTAATACGTGTTTCCCGAAACGTTCTTAGTTAAGTATACCTTCTGTAAGTCATTCGTTCGTAAGGTTAGTCTGGACCACTCTTACCTATACCTTATCGTTGTTCACAGTTCACTCCGCTAGTGGCCACCACTGTGCAAAAACCTTCTTCACATTTCAGTCGATACGATTGTAATTCTGTGGCAAGAAAAAGTGCAGAACCAAATAAATATTACAATTCTAAAGTTGTAATACACCCAGTGTTCAATTAATTGAAGTGTTTTTATGCAAAGAATAAAACTGTCATACTGATGGTTGTTAGTTTTTCCATTATAATATTCAAAGGCACATCGGCTGGCAAACAATTAGGCAGCACATAATTAGGAGTCTATTTAAAGGGAATTAATGTGATGGGGAGTTTGGTCAAACTATGGCAGTGAGACAGCGAATAGTTGTCCTAAATCAAAGACGACTGCGTCCGCGGAGCCATGTATGCGCATTTCATAATAATGTCAGAATAGCTACCATGCCAAAAGATACAATTTTACAAAAACGTTGCCTGCCACGGGAACAAAGTCAGCAGCTTTTACATCTTGTTGGTCAAACTTTGTACAGACAAAGCTACCCCCTTTATGCTGTGGGGAGTTTTCTGGAGGTGGTTGGGGATGGATATGGGCTGTGTAAGACCTCGGTGTGGCGGTGTGTTCAATACATCTTGCTCCGTCACGCCACCGATTATATAGCCTACGTATGCCTTTGGCCAGGCACGAAGTGATGGAGGCACATCAAGGCTTCCATGCCATTGCGGGTGTCCCGTGACTGCCATGTATAACGAACTTCATTTAAATAAAAAAATATATTTTTAATGAGCCTTTTTTTTTTTAAGTAAAGCTGGCTTGTCTGGTAAAGATTGTCCTGCGTATCTTCACTTGAGGATGCGCGATAAGCATTTACACTGAAAAAAAAGCATAGAAATAATTTTACATTTTCACACTTTTCACTTATTGCTAGTAAATTTCACACACAATTACAAAGAAACACACTGTAATACATTGAATTAAACATCAAATTTCGTAGTAGATTTTGTATTTTCTCATAAATGTATACTCCAATCTTTGTTTCAAATTTTTTTTCACTACGTAGATGTGACAGAGAGCAACAGTTTTTTCATGATCAGTTGTTAATCCTATTAGCCAAGAATAAAATCAATTAAAGCCTGTTGACTATTTAATTCGAACTGATTAAACATAGGCTATTGTATGGAAGCCCGTTTCCGCCACTGAATAAAAAAATATAATTCTGTAAGTCATAATAATGAGAAACTTTCTCAAAATTATGACTTAATATCTCGTTATAATGAGAAACTTTCTCGTAATAATGACTTAGTTTCTCGAAATAATGACTTATTTTCTCATAATAATGACTTAGTTTCTCGTAATAATGACTTATTTTCTCATAATAATGACTTAGTTTCTCGTAATAATGACTTATTTTCTCATAATAATGACTTATTTTCTCATAATAATGACTTAGTTTCTCGAAATAATGACTTATTTTCTCGTAATAATGAGAAACTTTCTCATATTAATGACTTAACCTAATTAAAAAAAAAAAGACTTACTCGATGCCTGCGCAACGCAAGAGTGTCAGCACGCTAGCGTCATCTGTTGGTCAAAGCCATGCAGGAACACCCTAACATTGCTTTGTTCTGTAATCTAAAGTGTATAATGCTATAGTCTGTCATTAAATAACGATTTCAGATAAATTATCTGTATGTAGTCTTTTGTGTAATAGTTACTCTGCCAGATAGTTATGGCTTCAAACATTCCAGACAAATATTTCAGTTAAGAAATCTAGGCATTTTATGAAGAAATGAAAGCCATTACACATATAAACTTAATTTATAGATGTGTATTTCGATGATGTATTAGTTTTATTAGCTGTCCCTTTCATGCATCACATGCAATGTTAGCGGTGTTCCTGCATGGCTTTGACCAACAGATGGCGCTAGCGTGCTGTCACTCTTGCGTTCCGCAGGCGCCGAGGAAGTCTTTTTTTTTGGGGATTAGGTTAAATCATTATTATGAGAAACTAAGTCATTATTACGAGAAACTAAGTCATAATAATAAGAAACTAAGTCATAATAATAAGAAACTAAGTCATAATAATAAGAAACTAAGTCATAATAATAAGAAACTAAGTCATAATAATAAGAAACTAAGTCATAATAATAAGAAACTAAGTCATAATAATAAGAAACTAAGTCATAATAATAAGAAACTAAGTCATAATAATAAGAAACTAAGTCATAATAATAAGAAACTAAGTCATAATAATAAGAAACTAAGTCATAATAATAAGAAACTAAGTCATAATAATAAGAAACTAAGTCATAATAATAAGAAACTAAGTCATAATAATAAGAAACTAAGTCATAATAATAAGAAACTAAGTCATAATAATAAGAAACTAAGTCATAATAATAAGAAACTAAGTCATAATAATAAGAAACTAAGTCATAATAATAAGAAACTAAGTCATAATAATAAGAAACTAAGTCATAATAATAAGAAACTAAGTCATAATAATAAGAAACTAAGTCATAATAATAAGAAACTAAGTCATAATAATAAGAAACTAAGTCATAATAATAAGAAACTAAGTCATAATAATAAGAAACTAAGTCATAATAATAAGAAACTAAGTCATAATAATAAGAAACTAAGTCATAATAATAAGAAACTAAGTCATAATAATAAGAAACTAAGTCATAATAATAAGAAACTAAGTCATAATAATAAGAAACTAAGTCATAATAATAAGAAACTAAGTCATAATAATAAGAAACTAAGTCATAATAATAAGAAACTAAGTCATAATAATAAGAAACTAAGTCATAATAATAAGAAACTAAGTCATAATAATAAGAAACTAAGTCATAATAATAAGAAACTAAGTCATTATTATGAGAAAGTTTCTCATTATTACGAGATACTAAGTCATTATTTCGAGAAAGTTTCTCATTTCTCAAAAAGAAAACAAATCATCAATCATCATTTGCTTTTGTGTGTGTGTGTGTGTGATTAACATTTGTTGTTTTTCAGATCAGCTGCTATAGAAGACAAACTGAAATCTGAGTGCAGAGACAAGCAAAGGAATAGTAAGTATATTTTCATGTTGTATCACCTCTGTTATAGAGATTTTTGAATCAGGCCTAATGGAGGGTGATTTGGTCAATCTTGGAAGAAAAACGTTAGCAATGTGTCCATTCCAGCTGGCTAATTTGTGCTTGCTTTCAGTCATTCATGTAAAAATCTGTTATTTAATTTAGTTTCTGTTTTGATTTTTTCTAAAGCTGCAAGGCTCTGATGCAACATATTGTATGCCAGGAGTAAGGACGACTAGGCTGTGCCCAGGTCTCCGGAACCTGCGACAACGCTCAGCTCCATCTGCCCTCCATCTGCGCCTTCGGATCCACCAGCTCTGTCTCCATCGGTCGGCCCCCAGATGTTGGCAGCCACACCATCTATATCTTGGCTCCTCGCTCCCTCGATTCCGCCGTGTGTTGTCAGCACTGGGATGCTCTGGGTCTGTGCCATGTGCCAAACACCATCTAAGCTGCCAGGGCATCATCGTCATCCTCCCATCACCATCCCTTCGCCACATCCTGCCATCATCCCTTTATGTATTTTTTTCTTCAGAAAATTGCATTGTAATTTTTATTTATTCATTGATGTAAAATTCTGTACTTTTTAGTAAGACCCGTATAATTGAAATGTTCTACTAATGGAAAAGATAGGTCTGTCATAGCATTTCAGTCTTTTTTTATTAGTTTTTTTATAATGTATTAAAATGTACTTGAGTATGTTTGTAGTAATACAAATATACTATAAACATACTTGTATTTCAAGTGCATTTTTAATACATTTAACAGTATGTTTTTATGTTTTGTAAAGTATATATGCTACTGTCCTTTTTTTAGTGTACTTTATGAATATTTGTAATGTACACAACAATATATAAATATATAAAGTTTTCTAGATATCAAAGTGTGTA